>NC_061848.1:20815293-20817793 GCF_019202785.1 Penaeus chinensis
TTATTTTTTTGTGAAATGTCTCTGCATATAAAAGGCTCTGCTAGTGCTTAGCCACAAAGGAGTCAATTAGTAGACATTGTGACCTTACCTAATTTCACCTTTTCTTGAATTGACAGGAAAAATGTAATTTTTATTAATACTATGAATATTGATGGTGTTATTTTTAAAATAGATATTATAATAACTATAATGTTATAAACATTACTATAAGCAAGCAAAATAAGATAACAAAAATATTTTTGTAAATCAAGGAAAAGGGTAAATGGGCGTGACAGGCAGTACTCGTAATTGGCTCATTGGTGACTTAGTATAAGTGTAGCCATATATGTGTAAAAACAATTAATAAAGTAAACTCAAAGTGGGCATGGCATGTACGTACATGTCATGCCCGTCGGAATTGGGTTAAAATCCAATTAACCTCAAGTGGCAGCATCATCTCTTTCTTGACAGCCTCCCTAGCACACTCTCTGCTCCCCCCGTCATTAGCCTCCCACCCATACAAGCCCCCTCCCCCCATCCACCCTGACCAGACCACCTTCTACAATGTAGTAGAGCTACAGATATATATGACTTTTTTATTATCTGATGCTCTTCAAGTATTTCTTGGAATAAAAACTTTTTTGATCCCTTTGCCATTTACAATGCACTTTGCATCGGTCCAGAAATCTTAATTGCACAGTTGCTGCATTAATGAAAGTCTTTGAATCTTTTACTTAAACTTTTTAGTCTTCAGATTTAAATTAATAATCATATATTTTGGGGGTGCATATTACTCACAGTTACTGTCTAAGGTAGTAATTATCATACATTTTAAATTATTTATTCAACTACATCTATTGTCTTTCCTAAACAGGCTGACCACCTCTGATTGACTTGACTGTAATGTTATCCCTTCATTAATCCAGCAATGATGCCAAATTTCCCCAACATATCTTCAAAACTTAATAGAATCTTGTAAGTATCTGCTACTATATAAGTATTTATCAGACTTTAGGATTTTAGGTAATCTGTGGTGATCACTTATCATTTGCTATTGCACCATCACCAGGCAGGACTTAACCCACTGCTGCTGGGTACTTATACTTTTCACTTTAGTTTTGTCTTGTGTACTTTGTTTGCACTTATATGGATCCAAAATGAGTGGTCATGGGATGTATTTTTACCTTCCCAGTATCAATGTATTAAGATTATAGGCCTTATAAACCTTCTGTAACAGCTCACAGCAGCTTTTTTGTAGATTACCAAAGAAAAGTAAAAAAAAAAAAAAAAAAGTAAAAAAAAAAAAAAAAAAAAAAAAAAAAAAAAAAAAAAAAAAAAAAAATAATAATAATAATAATAAATAGATAGATAGATTAGCAACATTTATAAGCTACTGTTTAGAGATGAGTCTTCTATAGTATTTTCCAAGATTAGAGGTGATCAACCTGCATATACCTATTGATAATGTAAAATAGATTCTTAAATAAAAGAAAAAAGAGAAAAAAAAAAAAAAGAGAAAAAAAAAATCTTTAACAAGTGACTTAGTCTACACAGTAATTATTATAAAATCAAAAGCATTACACACCTGTACATTTGAAATAAGTGATTCCTGTGCACTAGACTGATAATCATTCTGATCTGTCCCATTCCTGTTGTCTGTCTCGTCTATTTCACCACAAAGTCTAGAATGGTCTTGCTGTTCACATGCTTGCAGTGGCATTTTGCTCACAGACAGCATACCACTGGATGACTGGGAATCTTCAAGGGAGGCTTCTGTATCCGTTCTTCTTCGCCTCTTGGGAAGGGGACTAGCTCTGTCTTCACTGGATGCCTGGGAATGCTTTGTCCTGAGGTACGGGCTACTCCTGTCATTGCTGGCATTCTGACCCTGGCGAGTTCTCGAGTGTGGACTAGTTCTATCATCATCAGATGGCCTCTTGTTACTATTGGGAGGCTCATCTGGCACTGCTAGACCTTTAATTTGCAGCAACTCTGCCACTTTGATCAGCTGTGCTAGGTCTGATTGGGCAACACTTACAATACCAGCATACATATAACTAAGAAGAGCCTCAAGCTCATCACATCGAACATCTCGCAACACAATAACAGGGTGTTTACATGGAGTATTTTCAAACATGTTTTCAAAGTATTCACTACAAGTTGATAACACCAACTTGTGTACGGGGTAAAACTTTCCTTCACACGCCAAGGTGACATCTGTGTACCTGTCCTGAAATGCCAAAAAGAAATTAATCCAATACTGAAAACAAAATCCTCATTTTAAATACATCATGCCAAAGGTATATCAAAGAAACCTAAGAAATCATAAACATAAATTTGTTTTTCTTTCAGAGAACCAAGGCTTATGACTCAAATTTTCTGATAAATTTTCAAGGGTTAAATTCATAAAATTTCAGTATTTACCTATTCATTTTATTGATATCAGAAACATTTAAAAACAATATATCAGCCTGCTTGGAACAGGATGTGATATAGCTTCTAATTCTCACTTCATTTCTTA
>NC_061848.1:20825293-20830293 GCF_019202785.1 Penaeus chinensis
AATTGGATGAAGAAAGAAAAACGCACATGGAACATAGGCACACACAAGAACAGTAGCGAGGAAACTATGGATTCAGACAAGAGAGACAGCGAGCGGTGTACAGGGGCAGTAGTGCCACATTACCTGGGAAGGTGGTCCTTGGAGGGAAGCAAGATGACGCCCTGGAAGAATCCGGGCCGAGGGCTTGGGTCGTCTCCCTCTCTTCCCTTTCCTCATTCTACCTCCCTCCCTTCTCTTTCATTCCTCTCCTCCCTCTTCCTCTCTCCCCTTCCCTCCCTCACCCGTCTCTTCCTCTCCGTCAGCCTCCCCGAGCCCATTTTCTAGTCTGAAGACAAGCTCCTCCTTAGCAAAGGGCGGTCCAAGTATGTCGTTCTCGGGAAGAGTGGAGGATTAGGCCAGCCATTCAGTCGGCGATCTGGCTTGTTATCTTCGTGTATTCGGGTTATCCAAGGAAGAAAATAAGGGGGAAGGGGCAAGAAGGCAAGTCCTCAAGCCTGAAACATGCACGCACAGTTTTTTTTTTTTTTTTTTATTATTATTTTTTTAAAGGTTACTTCTACAGGGAACTCCACATGTCAATGGTAAACACATGGAACGTTTATCTGTCAGGTTGCCTATATCTTTTCCTCTATGTATTTACGCTTGTATACAAGTAGGTAGATAAAGATGGGCGAGGACCGTGAACGAGAAAGCCACGACGCTGATCACCTCAAGTCTTTTTATCTCAAGTCCCCGAGGAGGGAGACGATACGAGCGAAGGTGTCTCAAGGTTCTTCTAACGTATCGGTCTCTTCTTGCGACTCGAATCTACTGTCTGTCCTATTAAAGTTGCGCTCTGAATTATCTCGCTTATCACGATGGAAATGGTTGTATCTTTCGCCTTCATTAGGAACTTTCGACTACCTTCAGTGATGATTCGGTGATATATCGGAGGCTCTGATGACGTTATATTTTGCATGTCCTTCATCCCCTACTTCCTCAGCCTTATCGTATTCCTCTTGCGTCTTCGAGCCTGTACCCCCCCCCCCCCCCCACCCATGAGTCTTAACTGGTCACCGGAATTCTGCAGCGAGTTACGGTCTGGACATAAACCGATATGAGTGGACGTAAAATACCGGGATATAGAATATTCGACAGTGGATAGTCACAAACCCGAATCAAATAGATGTTGTATATATGCATAATCTTTCAATTTGGTGTATAATTATTGTGGGATACAAAAATCCCTCTAAAGATCATGAATCATTTTACACACAATGGGGAGCTGGATATGCGAATAATTACGAAGAAGTAGTTAGAGGCAACGACCAGTCATGGTTTACCACAGGGGGATATAGGCGTCTAAGCTTCATCATCAAAGACGATTTTCTCTTACTCCCCTAGACAGGCACTTGAATGTTATGAGCAAGGCTAACACTGCTTTGGCAGATTCCTTAGGGCCACAATGCCAGAAAAATGCTGATTAGCGATAGTCTAGGATAGCCACACCAGAATACTCACGAAACATGTAGCCTTTTGTCTGAGAAATTACGGTATTGTATGAATAACCTTCAAGCTTCTGCCCAGGACTGAGACCGTGTGATTTGGCGACATATATGTAATATATACTTGAATATATGCTTACACACACACACCCACACACCCACACACACACACACACACACACACACACACACACACACACACACACACACACACACACACACACACACACACACACACACACACAAACACACAAACACACAAACACGTGTGAGTGAGTGTGTGTGTGCAGGGGGTATAGTCGTCATGGATCATTTCGACTTCGTGCCGGGTACAGCTATAGCTGTCATGATTAGTCATTCGCTTTGGCCTTCACGCCAGTGGCAGGTATGCTCGTCATTGTGGAATACCCTCACAATGGACTGTTCTCACAGTTATTTCATAATGTTTCTAAGCCTTGTGACACCATGACACGTGACGAGACGTGACCAGACATTACACCATGTCAAGTGGCTCACGTTATATCAGTTATTTTCGCCGCCAATTGACGTCATGTCGCTTAACCTAACCTAATTGGCTATAAAATAATAAAAGGGCCAGTACAGGCCAAGGAAAGATATTCTTTATATCCTGGATATTACTAAAGGGTTCCAGGATGCAAAATGAACCAGGCAGAGTTCAAAGTAGAGCCTGTCAGAGGACTCCTGCGGCAGGGAGAGAGACAAGATAGGACGAGCAACCCTCCAGCCCCTACCTCCTCTAATTCCTGCTCCTGTTGCTAATGATGTTCCTCCTCCAGCAGAGGTTCACATGCCAGAGGACACACCATGTCGGCGGTGAAGGCGGCGTGCTCTCTGATGGAGGCAGCACCGCGGAAGGGGACGAGGGTGATGTGTCGTCTCACATCCAGCTCCATGCTTCAAGGATCTCTATGTGTTTCAGGGAGCTCATTGAATGTCCAGTGGAAAGCACATCAACTATTGTTGTATAATTGTAAACAGATGTATAGTTTAAAAAGAAGAAATACACAAATAATCATTTTCGGTATTTCTGTCGTCCTGTGCAACCACTTCCATTGTAGCCTGTCCAGCATCATTCACTATGCCATTTTTCTTGTTTTCGTGAAGAAATCTTGGGTAAACTGCCTCCAATTTTGCAAGACCTGACTAACAGGAGCTTATGTTGGCTTTGGAAACCCTTGTCAACTATAACAGGCTCTCAAAACCATTCGGTATGGGTGAACTTTAAATTGGGTCAGACAACTCAGTCTCGCTCTCAATCCAACTCCTGAAAGGTAGACCACCTCATAGAGTTATGGTGGTTACTTATGTGATTCGCCACCACTGCTGGTAGTAAATGACCTCTGCAGAAGGTCCATATATGAATTTGTAAGTACTTTATAATGTGAAAGACATGAGCCCATTGCAGCACCAACTCATTTGGGGGAAGGGGGTGCAGACATTATTGGAGCACAGTTGTGGACCCATGGTTAGAACTCCTACAGGGAGCAAGTCAGGTACCTCTCACCCATCTATCAGAGGAGAACCATCAAACGGTTTAAGGACAAGGTAACAGAGTGAATCTACTGCTTTAACTGCATGGTTTAGGGAACCCAGCAGACTCTCCCAATGTTGACATGACATAAAGAAAGCAGAAATAGTTCTAAAGATCTTCCAAAGCTACTTCCCTTCCCTTGAGCCAGGTGAACCTGGCCCATTGTTAGTTTTGATCATGTCCTTCAACAGGAATTCATCAACAAGGATGGACCAGGGAGTGAACCTGCCTGGAAAAGACTGATAGAGGGGATGGACCCACTTGCCTATCCTGAGACACTGGAGCCCATCATCACTACTTCCAATGTCCATCCCTGTGGCAACACATTGAAGAATCTGTAGACATTATCCTATTTCTTTTTTTATATTATTTGCTTAAAAAAAAAAGATCTTTATTTCAGTAATTCAAATATAATATTATATCATACTGCTTTGGACTCAACAAAAGGCTTGTTATGCACTATTTAATATTTTCATATTGTGTGTGCATGTACACACACACACACACACACACACACACACACACACACACACACACACACACACACACACACACACACACACACACACACACACACACACACACACAATATGAACATATTGAATATCTATAATCATAAAATCGTAAAAAAAAGCCCTTTAATAATTCCCACCTTCATGACTTCCCATTTCCTGTTACTCCTCACCTTTCAGCTTTCTTGGGAGATATTTTTTCAATACCACATATTTTCAATATATTTTACACTTACAATTATATATATTTATTTGTATCACAATTATTTTTCTGAAGCTTTTTAGATCCTAAATTGTATGAGATTCTAGATGGTCTTGATTCCCTAAACTCTACTAGTGTTAGTGTAGCTAAATGTTTTGCTTAGCTTGCTTACTAGTGTCATCCTCCACTTTCCTGTAGGGAGTAGAGTAACCCTGTGTTAAAACAAAACACTTCAAAATAATGGTATACATCAACTTCCTGAGTATTACATGTATCAGTGAAGTGACTTTCTGAGTTTGCTTCTTGAGAATTTTTTTATTTTTATTTTTTCTATGTTGTGTCCACCCTTGTAAAAAAAAAAAAAAACTATAATGTATGTGAGCACTAAGTACATTTTCCAGGAGAAATAAAATAAAAGAATAAACTGTATGAATTTTTTTTTCACCTTAGAACCAAAACAATTGATTTTTTTTGTAAAAACCAAATAACTTATTTTTTTCCTCAAAAGAAATACAAAACACCAATCTTCATACACTATATCATTCATCACAACTATATTTGTATATAATGAATTAGAAAAACCTATAAAAAACCTTCAAATTCACACTAATTTGTTTCATCTCAGTTCCATCTACTGCAAGCATCTAATAACAAAAGCATAAAACTAAATATACATCCAATAATTACTTTCTCGTGCCATTAATTTGATGATTCCAGCATCCATCGATAAGGGAAATACTTCTCACCTATTTATAAGATGGAAGAAAAAATACATGTATATAAAACTCATATCTTAATAGTATATCTATGAGAACATTTATGAAAAATATCATACAAACAACAGTTGTTATAACTCTAATGTGATGAAAATATTCAAAAACTATATGAAGGTATGATGCTATTTTTTTATATAGCCAAACATTGATTTGATGAGATATATAAAAACTATATGAGGATATAACATTACTTTTAAGAACTGACAGTCACTATAACAACAACAACAACAAATAAAAACAAATAATGAGAGTTTTTTTTATATCATAATTATAGCTTTCCAATCTACATCTACCATTTGTTTTTGTTTTTTATATATAATCTACCTATAATAACTCCACTATTAGTTATGTGCCACATCAGATACTTTATTCATGATGGTTAGATGCCCCCAAAAATATATAGCATATAAATTGAAGAGAACACTTTTTGAGCATCAGAGCTAACAAAAATCAAATCTTCTTGTGATTTTGGAT
>NC_061848.1:20835293-20837793 GCF_019202785.1 Penaeus chinensis
AAAAACATTCGTACTACAGACACTTTAAGTTAACTATTTCCTGCCAGTGTCAACCGTGACATACAGGCCAATAACATCAATTTCAAAGCATAAAGGAATTTCGACAGCATCTTAACCCAGTCGTCAGGATTGCCAAATACTTACTCTTGATGAGCGCAATACAAAACACAGTACAATTCATATCAAGTTGCATATGGGGGGTAGGAATTTCTCCTTAATGCCTTTAGAATACGTATACTATATTTAACCGAACTTGGATGACGATAAAAGACAAAAATTATACTTACTGGGTGCTGGGGAACTGAACGTGATGTTTGTGAGTCTTATAACATTACCTTGACCTGGAAATTTCAAAAATACAAATGTTTTTTATGTGCGTTTGAGCATTGAATTTGGTACAGAAATGATTATTTAGTGAGCCGATAGATGACAGGAGAGCATGTTTTTTAAGGGTTAGAGGTTTCCAGACTAGCAGTTGAGGTTATGTTTATTTCTAATTTACGCTCTATTAAGGTATAGTGAAATATTCTACAGTAGTTACTTTTGTCAGAAGTGATGTTTACTTTATTGAAAGGGAGAAACATATATAATGAATCAGAAATCATTAAAGAGATGAAAGGAAGACTTGTCATAAAAGTAACATTCTCCGTTCCCTAAAATAATATACTATAATAATAATAACCTGAATACATTACTTTTGCATGAACAGAAAAGAAAAAACAAATCTGAATATAACACATGGATAGATAGAAAATAACAAACATATAAAGAAAACAAAATAAAAAGAAAAAGAAGAATTTAAAGAACCTGATAAAGGTAAAGAAAAATATATAATCATAGGCCTACAATATTCAGAAAATATTCATAACCAACAGCCTATTTTTTTAAAACTACTTCAATATGAACAAATGAGCTAATGAAAACAATGTACATGGGCAGACCTACAGAAATGTACAGTATAGCTAAAAAAAAAAATGTATTTTACACACAAGCTGGTTATGATATTACGTCTATCCTTTACAAATTCCAGAACAATGCCCCATATAATTCCATAAATAGTGAGAAAAAAAAATGAAAATTCACACCAGAAGCAATTTTCCCTATTTCCTTCCCTCCCTTTACTTACTCCCATGCCTTTTTAATCAATTACCATCACGTCTTTACCTAAAATCCTGAGGGTCAAAGCCAGGGCTGAGCGACCGGGTGGCGGTAGGTGATAACTGGGAGGGAACACGAGGGTAATAATTGGTGCTCTCTCTGTGCCTCTTCTTTTTATCTCTCTCGTTTTATTTCTTTCTTTTCTTTTTCTTTCTCGTTTTCCTTTTGCTTTTTATTTCTTTTCTTTTCTTTCTTTTTTTTTCGTTTTTCTTTCCGAATCTTTTTTTTTCTCTTCCTTTTTCTTTCTCTTTCATTATTTTTCATTATTAGCTGGAAAGTTTAATTTTCTAAATTAGATGATGTGGTACATTTATCAAAATTTTGAATGAATAACTAAAACAAAATGAAACAAAGTCCTCAATTAGTATTTATATAAACAGTACTTAAAAGAGTTTGCGTTAGTCTCCTCTGATCACACCACAGTGGTAAAAGCTTAAAATAAGACAAAAGATACTCCAAAAATCGATATAAAAGATGGAAAATGTTTTATTGTAACCGTTACGATCTTCATTAAAAAAAGAAAACAAAAATCAACGCTGTTATACATAACGTGTAAATTCAACCCGTTATATGCCAAGTCCTTGACATTGTATTACATGAAGTTACATAGTAGTCATTAGTCAGCTGCAGTTAGCGACGGTTACATTAAACTGATTTTGGCACAAAAAAGTTTCAAGGGCGTCACCAGGGACTTTGGGTGGGTGAGTGGGGCGGGAATTTTAGACTGACATTTTGTGTTACCCAAGGTTATCCTTAGATGAAAACCGTCATATATCTGTTATCCAGCGCAAAATTATTCCTGAGACTTTTATAAACACTCTAGAACATATAGTATGTTAAACAAGCGACCAGATAATTATTTCTTTGTTATTCAGTAATATCCTGGTAGAATAGTCCGCCATTAGGACTTATCTTCAGTAGGGGAAAACAAGCGAGCAAAAGTTAGGCTACATTTATACTGCACTCCTTTTTCCTGCTGACGGCCTGCTTTTGCAATGTTAGAATGAAGCAAGAAAGTTTACAAGAAAACAAGTTCAAATGATAAATGAAAGAAGGACGAAAACGACGAGAGTAACGTCACTTAGGCTCCAGTGACCATCTCCATCTTGTGCCTCCCTCCCAATAGCGAAACTCCAGAGTAGCCACATGGCAAAGTATGAAAGCACGAAGTTGAAAAGAAACGAAGAAAGAAAACTAAACAGAAACGGTTGAAAAAAAAAAGAGGAAGAAAGGAAGGAAGAAGAAAGAGTAACCAGTGAAGCAGGTGGTGGGGATCAAGGGCACGTAACATGTACTTTTCATTACAAGGGAGTGACAAGGAGGGGAGGAGCACCTGCTGCTG
>NC_061848.1:20844588-20912088 GCF_019202785.1 Penaeus chinensis
TACTCCTACCCCCTCCCAACACAGCCTACCCACCCCTACTCCAGCTCCCCTACATTAACCCTCCCACCATCTCCTCTATCCCTTCCACTCCCTCCTGGATACACACGCGAAGCCCTTATATCACAACTATCCCCTTTTCCAGACCCTCCACCTCCTAATACCCCTCCTGATACAACGCCACCTCCCCCTCTCATTCCTTCTCCAACCATCTAGCTCCTTCCCCATCAAATTCTCCAACACGTACTGCAATCGTTATCACTCATAAATCAACGAAAGAACTCATTCATTGGAATATTCGCGTTTTCCTTTCTCAGACCCGAACATCCTCACAATATCTCACTTTCTGCTTTGACAACCTGTTTTCTTTCCTCAAACGCATATACATCCTTCACTTGATCTAACCCCTTTACATTACCTTACCCGACCTTAACCTATTCACTGGTCAGTTCCTTTGCCCAGCTTTGACAACTATTCACTAATTCAACCACCTCACTACCATTTACTATAGTGCTACATGACCTTAGATGTCTAGCACATTTATTTTGCTTTTAACCATTAACCATTGCTTCTAGAAAAAAAAAAAGTTTTGGTATGGACGAATTTGATGCAGTAATGAAAAATGGTGGGCATGGCGGCGGTTAGAAACTGCAGTGGCTTTAGTTAGACAATGAAAAGTACAGACAAATATTTGCAAACTGTACCCTTGAAATAGTTACTCAGAAGGTGCAGTATTTCTGACAGTGTAAAGTGATGATACCGTCGTGCCCAATTGGCTACGCTCATCAGGAAGGGAAGCTGATCTTGTCCCAGTTTCCTTTGAGTCCCATATAAATGGGTTTCCATTTAATTTAGCTTTGCTTCGATATTTTAGCTTCAGATTAAAGAGACCTTGATTAAAAAGTAATTAACTGAAATGTAAGAATGTATCACTGCAGGGTAACAAAACTTGTGCAGTACATTTAACATTTATTAGAGTACATTAATGAGAACACATACAAAAACAAGTACATTTTAATACTAACCATACCACAAGACGGACAAGCAATTCAAAATATTTAACAGAAGCATAAATAAAAACCAGTAAGGTCGGGAAAGAAACACTTGGCCACAGATACTCGTGATGTTGATCTATAATGCATGGTATTCTTCATTGATAGTTCTCACCGAGATTGCATGGGTCAGTACATTTTAGCCACTACATATTGAGGCGCACTTGAAGGTGCGCGCGTATGAGTATTCTCACAGACTGTCTGCAAATACGTTTATTAAACATTGTTAGTTTAAACTTTCATCTAAAACTTTAGCATCAATAATGTTCACGTCGATACACTGCATGAGATAAGTGCATTAATGTGAAGATATCGGAAACTGATATAAAATTAAAACGAACAGACTAACAAATCAAAAGCCAAAGACTATGATAAAATACGAAAAATCAGTGAGTAAAACAGGTGGGATCATCCTCATCATCATCATTTGGGAGCTAACGCCGGCAGGGGCGCATAGCCGCATCCACCTTTAGTTTCCACCTACAAGGGTCCCTCATGGCGAGACGCCAGGCAGGGGCCCGACCCATCTCTAGTTCCTCACGATCTGCCCAAGCCACGACCTTTTCGGTCGTCCTACAGGCCTCCTGCACTCGGACAGAGAACCTGGTGGGCAGGGTCATCCTGCGGGAATGGAGCCAAATGGCCGTATAGCCTGAGTTGGCGATCACGGATTGTGCAAGCAACAGGTCCTGTACCGGTCTCACGATGCAGCCGTTGGTTGGACACATGGTCCCGCCAACTGTAACCCATGATCCGGTGCAAGGATTTGTTACATCAAGATGAGATTCCAGAGCACAAGATAGCATCCAAGTTTCACTACCATATAGTAAAACTGGCAGCATCAGGGCCTTGAAAACACATAGCTTGGTCCTTCTGCACAGGTACCGGTATCTCTAAATACTCTTGTCGAGAGATTTCATGACCCCTGCTGCCAGGCCAATCCGTCCACTGACTTCCTGGTCTGACAGCTCAGAGTTGTGAACTGCACTACCTAAGTATATAAAGCTCTCTGACTTCGATGTTTTCACCGCAAGCACGTACCGACTGCACAGGGTCTCCTAGTAGGCCCCCAAAATCCTGGATCTTGGTCCAGGAGACTTCTAGCCCCAGGGGCTTTGCTTCATTGCTAAATGCATCAAAAGCCGCCACTAGGGTTTCCAGAGATTCAGAGAGAATGGCATCATCATCAGCAAAGTCAAGGTCTTTAACCTTGATATTGCCCAGAGTTGCTCCACAGTGACTTTGGACATTAGCTCTACCCAGTATCCAATCCATGCAAGTGTTGAAAAGTGTTGGTGCAAGAAAACAGCCTTGCCTCACACCTGAATTAACAGGGAAGAAGCTCGACAGGCCCCTCTTATTCTCAGGATCTCCCAGAGTGATTCGTGATGAACCGTATCAAACGCCTTGAAGTCGATGTAGGTTGCGAGCAGCCCACGTCCGAACTCACGACGGCGCTCTACAATGACTCGAAGCGCCAGGATGCAGTCTATTATGGAGTTACCAGGAGTGAATTCAGATTGCTCCGCCCTTTGGTGCTTCAGCAGGTGGTCTCTGATACGTATCAATAGGATGTGCGCGAGTACCTTGCCTGGTACACTGAGTAGTGTAATGCCTCGGTGATTGCTGCAGTCCCACCGATCCCCTCCTCCCTTCCAGAGAGGGATGACCACACCCCTCAGCAGGTCAGGGGGAAAGGTACCAGTCTGCTAGATGGCAGACAGGACTGCATGCAAGCCCCTTGCCATAAGTTCTCCACCAGCCTTTAACAATTCAGCTGGGATGCCACACACACCTGCTGCTTTACCACTTCAGCTTGGAGATCGCCCCCCCTGACTTCAGTCAGGGAGGGTGGATCCTCGCTGATGGGTGGGTCTGGCAGAGGAATTTCAACATTAGGTGGGAACATACGAGCAAAATAAACGAGAAGCACACAGCAAACTGGAAAATACCTAAAGCTTCCCATCGACTACAACCATTCCCTTGGAAAACAAGTCCGGCGATGTTGGAGATGGCTATCTTGCCGCTGCGAAATCGTCTCTTCATCCAGAGTCTGGCCCCACTACTGGTTCCTGATATTTCGGCTCAAACTAGAGCCCGGCAGCAGCGAAGGACTCCCAGAACTCGATCCGTCTCGGCCCCACGAAGTATCTGAAAAGCACATCAAGCACATTTATAAAGCATAAACCTATCTAGGCAAGGGGATGCCGTAACTAAACGGCACAGAAGTATACGTGGACTGGATATGTTCTGGTAACAAACAGCGACAACAGGAGGCAGGGACCATCAAGCAGGAAGCTAGGCTAGAAAGTTTGGTTCATCATTACAAAATCAAAATACAGAGACATTAGCTGCAACCGACATACCATGCTGGAACAGAAAAAAAAAAAAAAAAACAGTTAAAACTTGTATGTACAGTACAGTCCATAAAAATGCACATTAGCACAAATACAACTCCATGTAGTGTAGGTTAATCTGGAGCGCCTGGGCCATCTCGTGAAGAAACCCCAGCAAGAAGTGCTACGGCATGAGGATCATTACCCAACTCACCAAGAACAGCGTATGGTAGTCTGTTGGATTTCTTGGCCATCAACCAGCGGCATATGAAAAAGGTCATTAAGCTAATGTGAATACTATTTTTTCCAGCATAGATAAGGTCAAAGGTTTGTCGTGTTTATAAGAGTGCTTATTTTACGGATAAAGTATCATTTGATACATTTTATGTAAAATTTATGTTATTAATTTTGAAGTGGTTTAAGTATTGTCTATTGTCATCAAGTCTCGACAGGACATTCATGTACGCGGTGGTGGGCCGGGTCAACACTACCTCTCCCTTCTAATTTTCCTGTGGGCTGTATCCCTTTTGTTTTAGCTTTTGCTGTTTGATGTTTAGATTGGTTCAACTCACTGTCACAGGAGATGGAATTTTGCTTTTATAAGGGAAACAATACATGAGGAACCCTTACGGACTATGCTAAGGTCCAAGTTGACCTGCCTAATTTGTCAGCCTGTTGCTCGTCCCATGGATAACAGTAGCCTGGTACCTATACTAGGTTCATTGATTTGTGGGCACCATGTAGCTTACAAATGATAATAACCAGAAGTTTTGATAGTTTTAAGGTAGCTTAATGAGAACATTGTTATTCTCTCGTGGGTTATCGGTAGTACAATATATATATAGCTTTATACGATGTACGATTCGGTAGTCCCTCAACTAGCATTCAGTCGTTAATATACCCGCACCCCCACACGTTTGTCTTGGAGCCGTCGGTATTTTATATAAAATGGTTAATACTTAACTGTACCTTACAATATGCATTACATCCCATGCTTCCTGCGCTCATTAATTACCAGTATTTTAGATAGTATGCTTATTGTAAATACCAGTAATTTATTATATATTCAATAATATAATTGTTTTACTATGAATCTCATGGGAATGTCGAGGATACTTAATACACGTTTCGTAAATTCCTATATTAATCGGAGTCGCTCATAACAGATACAGCCGGGCCAACTTTAATGAAAAGAAATGTAGAGGGCAATTGTTTCTTCGTAGTCTAATATATACGTACCGAGAAAAAGTACTCAGCTCGCATACCAGGACTCCTCTTTATAGTCCCTCCACAGTCTTTCTATTGCCTGCGTATGGACAATAGAGATCTTGGGGTCCACAATTTTCCGAGTGGTTTGAGATTGTGAACGTACAAGCTGACCAGCCGTCACTATTAATTGTACCCTTGTATAATACATCTTTATAAAAGCGATCGTTTGTATTTGACAGTGGCACAGTGAATTTCTCTCGTCTCGATCCCAACAAACACAAACACGGTAAAGGAGTCTGTCTCGGCTATATTTGCGCCGCACAAGCAACGTCTCGTCGATCTCGGATTACGCCGGCACCTCCTATTGGCTTTTGAATTTGAAGCTCGTTCTCCGTCACTTCAGGGAAAAAGCTGCTCCAATCAATACTAGTGAAGGTTGAAAAATTAAGATGTGGCTATAGTCTTATGGTTCCAGACTTTTGAGAGCCAGGGGTTAATATATATATATATATATATATATATATATATTATATATTATATATTATATATATATATTTTTTTTGCTGGGGGCAAATGTATACCGTGAAGGAAGGTAATTTTTTATCGAGTAGGCGCAGCTCCTGAGCCGCTTAGTTTTGGCGATCTTTTCCCCCCGCCCGCAATACTACGTGTTTTTTTTTTCCCGGGATTTAAACCGTAAATCACAATGCGGGCAATACAACGTGGTTTCTTAAGAATGCTAATGAGTTTCTTACCGTCGAACCTCCTCTCCATTCTTGCACTTTGTTAAATACTTCCACGCGAAGTAATGTGTGGAACTGTCGAATTAATAAGGTCTCGCCACGTGTAGCTCTTGCACAATCCCAGCGTTGGAAGGGGGTTAAGAAATGTATCTGCCACTACAGCAACCTTATGCACAATGAGGAGAGACTTACTTATGCCCACTCTCTCTCTCCTCTGTCAGTCTTTTTAATATCCAACCTGATAGTTATTACGAACTTTTAAGTTTCCGGTCAATTGTTTATGTACGATCTTTCGCCTTCCATTTTCCATACCAAAACTAGTCTCTGGATTCGCTTATTTATCGATGCTCAACTCCCCCCCCCCCTCCCTCCCCCCCCCCCCAAGGTGAAACTAGTACTGAAGTGCGCGCCACCATAAAGAAGGCGAATTTAGGATCCAATTGGCAGAACATTAATTACACCGACTGATTTTTACCACAAATGGTGGAACTTCTGTTACGCACATGGTAGCAATGTAATAGTTTTAAAAGGTATTCAATCACTGTGATAGTGCATAGTTACTGTCCCGCGCATGAGCTTTACCTTGTGACGTTTTAAAACTGTGCGACCCTTTTGCCCCCCCGTGCTAGCCATCAGTTGAGAAATACGGATCGCTTTGCGCATTTATAGATATCAGATAGAGATTTTTTTAAAATAGTTTTTTTTTTTCTCTCTCTCTCTCTCTCGCAGTGTCGCATAGCGTTTATCAACTTGTGAAGGTAATAACCATAGATGAAGTATTTTCATTCGTTCTGTTCATTACATGCAAAATTTTCCTTGTAATATATGGCTGTGGGAAACAAACTATACCTACTTCCATTCCAAAAAGAATTGTTTCGAAAGTTCGAGGCTGGATGAAACTGGAAATTTACCCTTATTCCCTTAAAGAGGTATTTGGGCCGATGGGAATAGTTACTTTAACCAAGAGATCATGCTTCAGCTTAAGTAAATCCTTAACCAGGGAGTTATTTTGTACTTTCACAAGGATTCCATCTCGCAATATACGGACAAAATCAAAATCGCCGTCCACTTGACCATCAAGGTCCTTTTTGATGAGGTTAATGTTACCGAGATCGATATACACAGAAATTGACACTCATCTTGTAGAGTATTATAACCAGAAGCAACACCGGTACATCGGTGTACCGGCCTTACATTTACCGAGAAATGACGCAAATATCCTCTGAAAGTCACCACCCTTACACAGCTAGTCTTTATTGTCGCGTTTTCTATAGTCCATTTTTTATTTTATCATTTATCCGTTTCTGTAATTATGGCGTTTTCCGTTAAGAAACCTGAGAGTCTTTTCCTATTAGTTATTTTTTTATATTTCCCCATAACTTGCGGCATGGCTGGACCTTCAAACTTCAGTGATAAGTGACATGGAGGGCGTTCAAT
Organism: Penaeus chinensis; assembly: GCF_019202785.1. Taxonomy (NCBI): domain Eukaryota; kingdom Metazoa; phylum Arthropoda; class Malacostraca; order Decapoda; family Penaeidae; genus Penaeus; species Penaeus chinensis. Next base: position 20,851,363 of record NC_061848.1, read on the forward strand.
TTTATATTTGAACATTTTATCATTGTGTCGCTTTTATCATAATACATCATAACATTGTTACTGATAAATGTTTTATGGTACGTACGGGCAATTTTGGCTACATTATGGCGTCCAGGCCGACCTCTTGCTCGATCTTTGCCGGTCGCACAAACTAATATCAGGCGAGATGAAGTGCCCCAAGTGTCAGATTTTTTTGATACAGCAAATGTAAAAAAAATCAGTCGAGAAGTTCAATGCAATTTTAAAAAGTCACTTTTTAAGAACACCTGGTTAGATAACAGTACGCTTGATTTAGAAACCAATTCAAAATCCGTCAATTTGTGTTTAAGAGATTTTCTTAGGAATCTTCACAGAGCGACTTTCATTTTACAAACAAGACTATTGTAATTGGGCAAGCTTCTGTCTGGAGGTCTTAATTTCTCGTTGTTTTAACCCAATAGTGACGGGTCGGAAATCCGCTCTGCAAAGTTTCAGCGCGCTCTGGCGGCTGGTTTGCGTGTAACCGCAACCTCCGCTTGTGCACTTAAGAAACACGTGAAAGTTTGCAGATTTACTGTAGCCATATGATGTCATATGAAGGATATTGTCGTCTTATACTCTAGTACACACTTCATTTTAGGAGTGTTTGACCAATTTCAGTGTGTAAAGACGCCACAATTTCAAATCTGACTACAAGAAACAAAAGGTCAGATGCTTACTTGCTGCAGCAATCCTCGTACTAGCTCTTCTAAACTCGTACTGAGCTAGTTTGCTGCCAAGAGCCAGCGACGGTAAGGATATCTTGTACCATTGCTGGTTTGGGCTGTGGAGAGCATCGTGACAGGACGCTTCCCAACCCACTGAAGGCAAAGCATCCTGGTTTTGCTGCTCCGGTAGTCGATCTGAACCCGACTCGCCTGCCGGTACGGACAGTACCAACGGCGCTGATCTGCTGGGCCTGTAAGTAGTGAAAAAGTCGGGGAGGATTACCAGTGTGTGCAACTGGTAACCCCTGTCGAACAGCTTCGATATCGGGTACCAAGTACAAGGGAACATGTCGTCTACGGTTACGTTCTTGTTCGGGACGAGAACGGACCGATACGTCGATTCCAGGACGTCCAATACCGGGCGAAGCCTCCGCAACCGATCATGTACCCCTCCGTTGACAGCGAAGTGGAACGCGGAGGTAAGGGCGTCGAAGCGGTCCCTGGTTATAGTCATGGCGAATGTAGACATCAGGACCCATGAAGAACCGCAGGCCGACATATGAGCTGACCTCCAACACCGTCGTGTCCACCCACCCCTGCATGTGGGATGAAGGGGTTAGTGGGTTCTGTCGAATGTACCTGTAGTTGGAACAAAGACAGACATTTTAAAAAAGGACATGTAGAAAAAAAAAAACAAAAAAAAAAAAACAAGATGCAAGTTACTTACCGTTTCGCTTCGTCCGGTAAAGAAGGAAGTTCCGGAGCGTTGCGGTCCCAGCGTCGCCTGACGTACTCAGCAAGGGGCTCGTCGGAGTCCATGGACGTATCGACCAATGGGACGTACGCCCAAGGTCCACATCCGAGTCGTCCTCCACGTTCGATTCTTCGGTGTCGGACTTTGATCCTTCCCTATCCGAGTCGTCACGGCTTTTAACTTCTGTAAAAGTTCTCTAAAATAGTGATGCTATGCAGAAACAAAGTAACATGTGCAAAGAGCCAGGTCAAAGGATGAATATAAAGCTTACCAGACACCCCACTCGTCCTGGAGAGTTTCAGGTGCGTAGTCCTCATCTGCATCATCGACATCGCAGCGAGGTTCTGGGGCATCTCGCAGCCGAGGATATCCCCTGCAAGTGGCCGGTTGGGCGTCGTCCACTATCTCCTCGTCGTACGACCCAGCAATGAAAAACATATGCAAACTTGTACCATGCACACAAAAAACACGCCGAGAAACATCTATATACACACACACAGTTGCACAAACAAACAAAAGAGACATTGAACTGAATCATTTGTACAATTTTGCCGAGCCAAACAAAAGCGCACACCAAAACAATTGAGCGAAATAGAGGGAGGACAAAGCCCAAGTGCCCCGCCTTGGCAGGAGGAAATATCACTGGTATATTTGTCCAGGGCCATTTTTATGATGGCTTTCCCTGAGCAGAATAAAGGAGTGGTTTAATTGGCCTTGCGTTGGTCTGGGACCTGACTTGTGTCCGAGTGCCCAGCCAGGCGTAGTGTTTCAAATGCGAAGAGCACCGCTGCTCCACACCGCACATACCTCTCGTTTGAGTAACACCGCACTTCTCGTTTGGAGCACGAGGAATTATTCGCCGTTTTCGCCGTAGTTTCGGGTTTATGGAACCAAAACGTTTATGGGTGAAAGTACGGAAAATAAAAGACCCGGTGTTTTCAATAAGCTCGTGAAGGAGATGGAATTGGAGGGTAGCCGCGGTTTCTACGAATTTCACAGGATGAACAAGGAATGTGAGTTATTGAATCTTGTGTGGTATTGACTATAGGTGCCTACTAGTGTGCAGTAAAAGTCTTAAATAAGTGTTAAATGAAGAGGAAGAGATTCCTATAGCTGCGTATGTCAACAAATTTAAGAGTATCTTACAAACAGCAATTTCAATAGCCCATAATCATTTGGGTAAAGCTCAGACTAAAATGAAAGAACATTTTGCTAAAGTAAATAATTCTGAAGAAAGAACCTTTAATAAGAGGGACTTAGTTTTAGCCTTGCTACCTCTTCCTAACCAGCCTCTTCAGTCTCGATATGCGGGTCCATTTCGTATTTTAAAACGAACCAGTAATGCTAATTATGTAATTGAAACACCTGAGACGTAAGAAACGCCATGTACACGTGAACCTCCTGAAAAATACTATGAACGAGATGATTTGAAGGAAAATGTACGAGAGGTTTCAGTAGTTGTACCTTCTAATATCAGTAGTGAAATTAATGAAAATATTCCTATTGTGGAGCCTAATCTCATCAATTCGGTCATCTTAGCTAATTCTGATGATAAACTTAAAGACCTTACTGCTGCCCAAGCAGCAAACATTCGTTCTCTTCTGCAGGAGTATGATAAACGTCTCTGCCCTCTGCTGGAACACGATGTTGAGACTAGGGATGCTCAACCAGTACGCCAAGCTCCCTATCGCCTCAATACCGAGAAGAGGGCATTCCTGCAGGCAGAGATTCAACGCCTGAAAGAGCAGGGTGTCATCAGTCCCAGCCTTAGCCCCTGGGCATCCCCTGTGGTCCTAGTTCCCAAGAGTAGCGGCACTTACCGTCTATGCGTGAACTTCAGGAAGGTGAATGCGGTAACTGTGGCGGACTCCTTTCCCCTCCCGAGGATGGACATCATTGACGATTTGGGGAGGGCACGCTATCTGTCGAACCTGGATCTCCTCCAGGGGTATTACCAAGTCCCGTTAACCGAGAGGGCGAGGCCGATTTCTGCGTTTGTCACCCCGGCCGGCCTCTACGAGTTCAGGGTTCTTCAGTTTGGGATGAGGAACGCCCCGGCAACCTTTCAGCGTCTCATGAATTACCTGACGGTGGGGACCTGGAAGGCGTTCGTTGTTACCTCGACGACCTCGTAATCTGGAACGAGTCCTGGGAGGAACATCTGGTCCGTCTGCGTGCGCTCTTCTCAGCCCTGTCGGACGCCAATCTTACGGTAAACCTGCAGAATAGTGAATTTGGACGCGCTCATGTCACCTTCTTGGGTCACGTGATCGGTCAGGACCAGGTCGCACCTGTCGCCGCAAAGGTGGAAGCTGTTCTTCAGTATCCCGCGCCCGTCGACCGGAAAGGCTTGATGCGCTTCATGGGGATGGTCGACTACTACAGAAGATTGTAAGAACTTCTCCCAGGTATCCGCGCCTTTGACAGACTTGCTTAGTACTAAACGGACATTCAGGTGGTCAGATAGTGTCAGCAAAGACACTCATCTGACCAGAAGCACCTCTTGTGTACCGCCCCCGTCTTGCAAGCTCCTGACATAAGTATACCGCTTACAATACAGGTGGACACCAGTGACAGTGGTGTGGGAGCGGTACTCTTACAGAGAAGCGGAAGTGAAGTGCTCCATCCAGTGTGTTATTTTTCTTATAAATACAAGTCCTATCAAAAGTCTTACGCCACCGTCGAAAAGGAGGCTCTAGGAATAGTGTTGGCCATTGAAAAGTTTAGAATTTATTTAACTAGTTCTAGCCATCCAATTGAAATTCTCGCTTATGATAATCCGTTAACGTTTATTGAAAATGTGAAGTTTAAAAACATGCGAGTATTAAGGTGGGCACTAACATTACAGCCATTCAATATAAAAAACTTCCATATTAGTGGCGCACACAATATCATTGCGGACGCACTCTCGAGATCGTAGGTGGCGTGTTCTGCTCACGGTGACCGCTGACACGACACTGGAGGACAGAGGACAGGAGTACGCTACTGTCGCCCGTTTAGTGAAACAAGCGGTTACCTTCTTGTATATAACAGTAGACTAGCTAGACTTTTTCCCGTGCTGTAAAAAGTTTTTTTTTTTCTTGCGGGGAGGGGTAAAAAGGTGATGGTGACGAGGCGATATATAAAAACTTATCTGATGACTCAAATCATTCTCAGCCACAAAATTTATTCTTTCGCGTTTTACATTTGTTCGCGAATTTTTATAAAAGAAAACATTGAATCTACGGACTTTCCTACTCACGTTTCAATAACGTTTCATGGAACAGTTCAAAGCCTAGTAACACCAAGGCAGGACGTCAACAGGATTCCTCCTGTGTTTTGGACGATTTTACGGGGATAAACCCCTTCACCTGGGTTGTCCTTATACCCAAACTGTGTGTGGTGTGCGTGGGTGTATACTCACCAAATTGTGTCAGATACTATGGTCAAGGCATCTAGAAAAGACAGTGTTTAGTAAAAGTTACGAATACTGAGTGTAGTGCCAGGGTAACAGGGTGCTGTACGGACGACCGTTGACCAGCCCTGGTGAGTGTATGTGTGACAGCACTTGACCTGGCGCTCACACCCTCCCCGCGCCCGACCGCAGGGAATTAATCACCGTAGAAGTGGACAACCACCTCCTCGCTCCCCTCGCTGTCCCATCATGGAGGGGGAGGGGGACGTGCTCGGGGCCCCCGCATTGCCATCTACCACCCCCTCATCCCCCCACCCTATGGGAGGGATTGATTTCACTGAACATAGGGAAATGAACGGTGTGGATTCGCCTGTCGACCCCGATGTGGATGACGAGGGATTCCAACTCGTTCAGAAGAGGAGGAAGACAGTGAAGACCACATCGCAACACCACACCAGCAACATGACCAATAATGCAACCGGAGCAACGACTAAACAACGTGAACCCATCGCCCCAAAGGAAAAGTACATTAGACTGGCCTTTCCGGAGGATACGTCTACAGCTAATAAAATCAAGTGGATGAGGGAGGTCAGCCAGCTGCCGCCCCTCCAAGAGGAAGGCCCGATAGACATGGTGCAGGGGAAATGGATATCCTCTCGTTATGTCTATGTAAAGAGGGAACAACAACAATACGTAGCCCTCATGATTAATGGGACTTTCGCAGGAATTTCTCTGCAAAATAAAGACGACTATAGACCCAAAGGCAAAACATACGGGGAATACCTGGTTACCAGGTTTCCGAAGGAGGCCGCCGCAGAAGCAGCACTGCATCTTCCGGGTGTTTTTAAAGCTCGGAGGATCTACAAGGAAGGACAAGCCCTGAATAGAATCGTCATTGTATGGAGTGGAGAACATCCGCCACCCAAAGAGTACAAATTCTTTGGACAATACATAGAGTCGAGCTCCATTCGACCGTGGAGCTCGGATGTTGTGGTTTGCTACAAGTGCCAGGGGTACGGCCACGTAGCAAAATATTGCAGGAAAGAAACAGCCTGTGCTGTTTGCGCAGAAGCTCACCTGACGAAGGACTGTCCTGCACATAAAAATGATAAAGACAACGTCAACGGAGACACTGGCAGCATCAGCATCGTGAAGAGGTGTATCAGGTGCGGAGAGCAAGGCGTGGCGGCCTGGCACCGCAACTGCCCCCACAAACCGCCGCGCGCACCCCTCCCTGCTGCCCCGACCGTACCCATCGACCGCGGAGCGGCGATGCCCAGCCCAGCCGCACCCCACCCAGTGCCGTGTGACGTCACCAACCCACAGGCATTCCCGCAACTGCCAGGGGGATTCCCCATCCCAGGAAACAGTGCCACAGGATTGAACAGTGATGAACAAAACAAGGAAGTGATTGAGGAAATAAGAAGCTTCAGGCAAGAACTCGCTGAAATGAGAAAAATGATTATGGAAATAAAAAGTGATCGGGGAGTAGCCAGGGAAAATATGCTTTCTAATGATGTTAGTAATGTTGAAAATAGGAATGAAAGCATCAGGCAAGAGCTTGTTGAAATGAGAAAAATGATTATGGAAATAAAAAGTGATCGGGGAGTAGCCAGGGAAAATATGCTTTCTAATGATGTTAGTAATGTTGAAAATAGGAATGAAAGCATCAGGCAAGAGCTTGTTGAAATGAGAAAAATGATTATGGAAATAAAAAGTGATCGGGTAGCAGACAGGGAAAATATGATTTCTGATGATGTTAGTGATGTCGAAAATACGAATGAGGTCTGTGATAATGTTATTACTCAAGATACCATCGACGAATCATCTAAAAACGGTGACGACAGTAACAGTGAAAACAACGCCGACGGAAATATGCAGGAAACGGACGAACTATGGGACATCACTCAGAAAATGATATCAGGTACGGATTATACGTATAATATCAATATGAGGAAAGCGCGCAGAATCAGTGTAAATAAACAAGATGCAGCACAGATATGTAATGCTGTACAAGAAATCTGCAAACTAAAGGGCTTCATCAAACACAAATTTGACCAATCAGCTAATCATAGGGTGTGATGGGGGACAAGAAAATAATTACGTTTCTCTCATGGAATATACGTGGTGTCAACCGTAGAATTAATGACTTGCTCTACTACATTCATAACCATAATGTTGACGTTATCTGTCTACAAGAGCCCTTCACATCAGCCACTAAAATAAAAACCGCCCCTAGAATTAGAGGGTACCACTCCTATACGAACACGGGGATGACAGGCCTATTGACTTATGTCAGTGACACCATACCGCATAATTTGGTGCAGAAGTCTGATGACAATGTGCAATATCAGCATTTACACATTCGAACAGCCTCTGGGTTTTTCTCTCTGTACAATGTATACGCAAGGTGTAGAAAGTTTCAAACTGATTCACTGCCCAACTTTCAGAATCACGGCACAATATGCATGGGGGATTTTAATGCTAGGCATTATACATTTGGAGACAGTCAATGCAATGAAAATGGCGAAGAGTTCCGAAATTTTGTGAATGATAGATCTATGACCGTATATGATACAGACAGGAAAACTCACGTGGCGGGGGGTAGGCTAGATTATGTAATAGGAAGGGATCTTGTGCATGGAAACGTCAGAAGCATGCTTGCAACAGAGCTAATCAGTGACCACTTTGCAATAGTAACGAGATACGCTGTTGATAATAGTCCATCTGCAAAAACAAATAGGCTTAAAATTTCTATTCCTCCTTACCTTGAGCACCACTTTAAATCACGTATTTATGACTGGTATAACGATTACACAGTAACGAGTGTTGATAAATTCTCCATGGACATGATGAAAGTGGTCACTGATTACTACAACACCTGGGTCTGTCCAAAGAAAACCTTAAAGAGCAACAATTCACAACGCCTAAAACAACCTAAGTGGGTCAGTGACCCTACACTATTAAGGGAACAAAAGCGAGTTCAGGAGCTTTGTGATATCTACAAGCAGGACAATACACCTGACAATCTTATTCAGTTTCTTAAGGATAACAAAAATCTACGGGATTTAAAAACTTTTTAGAAAAGAACACTTTGAACAGTTCCTACAAAGCATAAACAATAACACCTCAATGTCTGAGGTCTGGAAAAAAAATTATCGACTCTCAGGCAAAAGAACTAACACCCCGCAATTCCATAGTCCTCTTGCACAAGCAGACATGCTCCTTAGTCAATGGGCTGGAGCGTCCAAATTGAGCTCACTTCCCACAAATATTTAGAACCACCTTAGTCAGTCTAAAATTGCACGTAAATTTGCCATTGAGATTGGATGTTCTGAGACAGACCCTTCAGACTTTGCTGAGATTACTGAGTGGGAGCTGAACAATGCACTGTTCAAAGGAAAAGCGTCTGCACCAGGTGAAGATGGAATTACCTATAGTGTCCTCCGCCTTATAGCTCAGGTACCTGGTAATCCCCTTTTGCACCTGTGCAGGCTAAGTTTGTCAGAAGGTATTCTGCCTGGCCTCTGGACGCGCAGTCTAATCATCCCTATACCGAAACCAAACACTGATAAATACCGCCCAATCTCACTAACCTCATGTGTATGCAAAGTTCTAGAAAGGATAATTTTGAACAGACTCAGGTACAGGTTGCAAGGTAAATTATCTCACAGACTGTACGGATTCATAACGGGACGTAGCACACAACATTGCTTTGCAGAGTACTACTCAAACTCTAATCCAGGGAAGCACACTGTTTTTCTTGACCTTAAGTCAGCTTTTGACATTGCAAACAGAGAAATTATCCTAGAACAATTAGTAAGCTTTGGCATCCGGGGTAAATTATTGAGCTGGATTAGAATGTATCTTTCGAACAGATCTGCAAGTGTCTTGTTCAGGGGAGTGAGAAGTTCCACCACACAATCTTTTGAACTTGGGACGCCACAGGGAGGAGTTCTCAGCCCTATGTTGTTCAATGTCCTCATGCACAAGCTGGTGGCAGATATTCCACTTGGGGATGGTGAATCCATTATATGCTATGCTGATGACATATGTGTCAAAGCATCATCACAAGAGAGGATGCAAATAATTCTCGACAAACTCACAACTAGGGCTCATGAGTGTGGATTAGTCATATCCACTGAGAAAACAATGGCTCTCAATCCATGTATCATACCCCTACCCACTTTTCGCATAGGTGACCAAGAGCTTGACATGTGTCATAAATATAAATATCTCGGGGTGAACATAAATGATGCAGACCTGATCCCTTCCCTGAAAAAGAGACTCTGGGAGAGACTGAAACCGTTGAAAGTTCTTGTTGGAAGAGAACATGGCATCAATGTTAAGCTCGCTAGACTGTTTTACTTGGCTTTTATAAGATCAGTTGTAGACTACCATGCACTGCACTTGTTGCAATGTAAGGAATCAGAAATAAATAGCTTGGAGGTAGTGCAAAATGAAGCCATGAGGATTATCCTCGGCGCCCCGAGAACAGCAAGGATAGTAAACATGAGGTCGGAACTTAACCTACCATCCATCTCTGATAGAATAATATTTATTTCCACTATATTTGGGGTCAAAGCTCTGAGGGAACCCTTGTATCTTTCAGACTTCCAAAAACAAATGCAGCATAAAATCACGCAAGCAGACGTGACTAATCACACACACGCGCACCCTCTAATAAACAAATTTTCCATGAACATTACAAAGCTCAATGTCCCGATTAGTAAAATACCACAGGGTCGATCCATTCCACCATGGAAAAATTCAAAATTAATCGTGCACCTTACGTGTCTACCACAAAAAAACAGTGTACATAACTGCGTGTTACAACAAATTGCATTAGCAACGGTGAAGGAACACACAGAGTCTATGGGCGATGATGTATACGAGTGTTACGTTGACGGATCCGTACAGTCTGGATACAAAGCTGGTTGTGCTTGTACTGTATACAAAAATGGCCTACTAAAACATCAAGTTAATATGAGAGTGCAAAATTGGGCCAGCACTACACAAACGGAGCTGGCAGGTATACTCCTTGCAACGGAATTCGTAATGTCTCGGGGCTCTGGAGTAGTTTTCTGTGACTCTCAGAGTGCTCTTCGGACACTAAATTCTTTCAAAGCAGGTGGCGGTGAGGAAATTGTGAGTTGCATTAAGCGTAACGTAACTTGTGCAATAGAGCGTAATTTTAACATTCAATTTGTATGGATACCATCTCATGTTGGCATAAGCAAGCACGACCACGTCGACAAATTGGCGAAGGAAGCCTGTAGCAAAGATACTGTGAACATAGATCTTGGGATGCCTCTTGCTAGGGTTGCACATATATTGAAAAGTTTTCATAAGGAAGAACTAGTAGATCTGACAAACACTCAAAGGCCTGAAAGCTGTACCATAAGGCACTACGATCAGTATAGAGATAGCAAGCCCTCCTATGGGTGGCACCGAAGTCAAACCAGACAATGTGACGTGGTTATTGCCAGAATACGTTTAGGTTACAGAATGTATTGGCAACTGCACGGTGCAAAAAGTGCAGATGAAACTAAATGTAGACTGTAACGAAGAAAACAAGCGAACGCTTGAGCATTATATCTCGGAATGTCATGTGATACAGCCTTTCAGACCACCTAACATGAGGTATAAAGAACTATGTGAATATTTCATTTCATCTGATACATTGGAAGATATACTCGTATTATATCCTAAATTTACTATGTAAAACTGCCGTAAACAAAAAACAGTGTTATGTAAACACGGCAAGATCATATCAACGTATTATTTTTGTATGATGTATGACATGTTTCTATACTACCATGTACAATTACAGTAGTCACAGACTACTGTACTGTGTTAGATGTATATAAAACTGTAATCATGATTGCCCACGCCTGAGCAGATAGCCAGGGTGGTAAATAAACTTACTTAACTTTCATGGAACAGTACACACCGTGACCTCATACGGAGAGGTCGTGTGGTGCCCGTGCTCCGGTGCCCTTGTCCCATATACACGAATATCTGGTATCATATATGAGGAAGTTGTACAAGGGGTTCATGAATTCTTGGTGCTCATATAACCCGCAAGTCAGTGACATGAGATCAGTGCTGTGATAATAGTTATGTTTGTACAGAAATTTGAAATAATTTCTCTACCGAGTGCCAAGGACTGCCGGGGTAACCGTTAGAGCTGAGTGCCCCGTTGTCCCGAGCGCTATATATCACCTGTCACGAGGCGGGCGAGCCGGGCGGGCCAGGCGGGCCAGGCGCGGCGGTCACGCGGTCACTCCCACGATGGGGGGACACCGCAATGCAAACACTGAGGGGGAGGACTCGGTGGATAACTGTCCCTCCCCTCCCGCGGCTGAAGTTTGTCTGTAATTCGGTGGATAGCCCCACTGAATCCATTGCCTTGCAACGGGCGGGTGCTGAAGGTGGTGATCCTGATGCCCAGGAAGGAAGTGACGGCTTCACTTTAGTGAAGTCGAAAACTAAGAAAAAAAAGCTCAACAATGCCGGTAAGACACCACTGGCACCAATAAGTGAATATTTTCGCCTCGCTTTCCCTGAAAGTACCACGAAAAACGATAAACTGAAATGGCTACAAAACCTCGGCAACGACTCTCGGGCCCAGGGGGGTACCCCCCTCGACCTTGTGCAAGGAGACACACTCTCCTCGCCGTATGTGTACGTCGCTCGCTCTCAGCGAAAATATGTTGACGACCTTATTAAAGGATCAATTGGAGGTATTATCTTAAAACTTTGTGATGAGCCCAAGAAGCAAGAGAAATATGACGAATACCTTGTGACCCACTACAACAAGGATTTTGATCTTGAACATGCGTATGCACTCGAAGGAGTTCATAAGGCCATACAAGTGCACAAAGACAAGAAACCACTCAACCGTATTCGAATCATATGGAAAGGAGAGCAACCCCCTCCCAGTACATACCACTTCTTTGGGAAGTACATACCCGCCAGCCACGCGAGGCCGTGGAGGGCATCCTCCGTCATCTGTTATAACTGCATGGAAAGTGGCCATGTAGCTAAATACTGCAAGGGCAAGGCACGCTGCGCAGAATGTGGAGAACAACATACTGCCAGGGAGTGTCCTCGCAGTGCAGCAGAAGAGAGTAATGCAGAAGCACCAACTATTGTCCCATCCAGCTTCAGGTGTGGGATGACAGGTGTGAATGCCTGGCACTGGGGGGTGCAAGGGCCTCCCTGCCCTGCCCCCCCCCACCCCCTGTGGTCCCACCACCGACCGCGAGTGACCAGCGCGACCCTCCCAACCCAACCAGCGAACAGGGTGCCGGGGAAGCGCCTGCCCTTGCCCTGTGTGACGTCACCAACCGCAGAGATTTTCCGCGGCTGCCGGCGAGTGGGGGTGCAGAGGTCGCCAAACTACGCGAAATGTTTGCGCAACTGGAGGAGAAGGTGAACAAGATGATGTTGATCCTCACAGAGGGTGACTCGGGCGTCAAAGCTGCCACACTCTCTGAATTAAAGACCACGCCCCCCCCTCCCTCCCCGGGAGCCAGCCGAGGCAGCCGTCCCTCACCCTCAGGCAGGGATGACCGCAGGCCAGGCGGGGGAATCCCCCGCACAACCATGTGACAGAAGTGACGTCACGCCAGCTGACCAAGGCGACATAAAAGTGCTTGAACTTTTAAAGGAAATAAAAGTTCTGAAAGAACAAAACACTAACTTAATTAATTAATGAAATGGAAAAAAATAAAAGTGATTGATACTCGTGTTACCATTAGTGCTAAAAAAACGAACGAGGAGAACCGATGTCAGACCGCCAGTGCTGATAACCAGAGTGGGCGTGTCAGCCCTGACAGCCGCCACGAACAATATCAGGATCCCTGTGACATCGGGTCCAGTGACGCAACCAGCCCCCCAGGTGCACCTAGCACAGCAACCGGAGGGACTGTGCTGAGAAGTGGAACAAAGCTAAGATCAAATGTTTGAAATGGTTAAAAGTACTTTTATGTTTAAGACTACCATCTGTAATGAAATCCACAATCATAAAGCTATATGTTTATGTGAATCTATAATTTGTAATATTAGAGGATATAACAGCATGAGGTACAGATTGCCTAATAGAACACTACTCACCTAGAGTTTTATATCCGTAAATATAATATTGGTGTTATTTGCGTGCAAGAACCTTTTGCTGCTGCTGCTAAGATGAAAATAGCACCTGCAATTCAGGGATACTATTCATATGTGAATACAGCCATGACTGGATTATTGACATATGTGAAGGTAACACTGCCACATAAATTAGTTAAAAAATCCGAGAACACTGATGTTCAATTTCATTTAAAAATTCAGACTGCCACTGGCTATTTTTCACTGTATAATGTATATGCCAGATACTCCAAATTTCTGGCTAGTTCTCTCCCCAATTTTCACAACCAAAGCACGTTCTGTATGGGCGACCTCAATGCAAGGCATCCACACTTTGGAGACAACCAACGTAATAGTAATGGGGAAGAATTCAAACATTTTATCAATAGTAGATCACTGACAGTATATGACACAGAAGCAGAGACTCATTTGGAAGGTGGCAGATTAGACTATGTATTTGGCAAAAATTTAGTTCATGGTAATGTCTGTACTTCACTGGTGCGAGAGTTAGTTAGTGACCACTTTGCAATACGAACAGATTATACTGTAGACAGCAATTCAGCCACTAGATCACCTAGGCTCCGAATAATTATCCCACCGGGCCTGGAGCATCACTTCAAGGCACGGGTCTATGACTGGTATAACACCTATGAAGTAACAGCTGTTGAGAAATTTTCTCAGGATCTAATCAAAGTTGTCACTGACTACTATGACACATGGGTCTGTTCACGAAAACTCTCAAAGAAAAAGAGGCCCCAGACCTCCCATGCACCGAGGTGGATCAATGACCCAATTCTGGCAAAGGAATATAAACGGGTTCAGGAGCTTGCTAATTGTTATAAAGATAATAAGACGACAGATAATCTTCTGTAGTTTATGAAAGCCACCAAGGAATTCAGAGAATTAAAAACTCAGATTCGTAGTAAATACTGGGAACAATTTCTGCAAAGTATCAATAGTCAAACTTCTATAGCCGACGTATGGAGAAAAAATAAAAGACTGACAGGTAAAGCCCTCACAACACCGCAGTTCCACAGTCCACAGGAACAGGCTAATATGCTGCTAGAGCAGTGGGCAGGAAATTCTCACGTACACTCCCTTCCACAAGGGATAAAAAAATCAGCTCAAGTCGAAAATAGATAGAAATTTCAATATAGCAATAGCATGTACTGCTATTGACCCCTCCGACTTTGTCGAAATAACCGAGTGGGAACTGAGCAATGCCCTTCTGAAAGGTAAGGCAACCGCCCCTGGCGAGGACGGCATTACTTACAGCGTCCTTCGCCACATTGCTCAGGTACCAGGCAACCAACTTTTACATCTTTATAGACTCAGCCTATCACAAGGAATCCTCCCAAGCTCCTGGACTAAAAGCTTAATCATTCCTATACCCAAACCCAATACTGATAAATACAGACCCATTTCCTTGACCTCCTGTCTGTGCAAAGTACTTGACAGAATAATTCTGAACAGGCTCATGTATCGCATAAATGCTAAGTTATCCCCCAGACTGTATGGATTTCTCCCAGGGCGTAGCAGTCAGCACTGTTTTGCAGAGTACTTAAACTCAAACCCAGGCATGCAAACCGTATTTCTTGATCTTAAATCTGCTTTTGATATTGCAAACAGGGAAATTATCCTTGAGCGACTAGCTAGCTTTGGTATTCAGGGAAAACTGTTAACATGGATTCAAATGCATCTGTCGAATCGATCGGCTCAGGTTCTCTTCAGGGGCATTAAGAGTACTCATACAAAAGTATTTGAACTCGGCACACCTCAGGGAGGCGTACTTAGTCCCATGCTATTTAATATCCTAATGCATAGATTACTGGCCGATATACCACTTGCAGGCAATGACTCCATTATTTGCTATGCCGATGACATTTGTATTAAATCCTCATCCGAGGAGAAAATGCAAGAGATCCTAGATATACTTTCTGCAAGGGCTACTGAGTGTGGCTTGATAATTTCATCTGAAAAAACAAAGGCACTTAACCCACAGACAATCCTTCTGCCAAGGTTTCATATAAATGACGTTGAGCTAGATCTCTGCCATCAATACAAATACCTTGGGGTGATTGTTAATGATTCAGAGTTCATTAGAAACCTGAAGAAAAGGCTGTGGGAGCGACTGAAGCCACTTAGGACACTTGTCGGCAAAGACCATGGTATTAATGTCAATATTGCAAGAATCTTTTACTTGTCATACATAAGGTCAGTCATAGATTACCATGCGTTGCACCTAGTATTGTTCAAGGAATCAGAGTTGACTAGTCTAGAAAGTGTACAAAATGAAGCCATGAGGATCATTCTTGGTGCCCCTAGAACAACAAGGATTATGAATATGAGAACAGAACTTAATTTGCCTTCTGTTTATGAAAGAATATTATACATAAATACCACATTTAGTGTCAAATCAATTAGAGAACCCCTCCATTGTACAGAGTTCCAAAGACAACTAAAACACAGAATAGAAGAGCTAACTTTGAATAACACCGATTCATACTCAAATCCATGGTTACAAGTGACGTGTAAACACTTAGCTCAGCTGAACATTCCCATAACGAAGACCCTACATAGACGTTCTGTACCACCGTGGAAAATGTTGGACCTAAGTGTATATTATACGACTGCCCCCCAAAAAGACAGTGCCCCCCCTGCTATACTTAAACAGTATGCACTTGCAAGTATAAATGAGCACCTAGACACTCTTTCCAATGTATATGAATGCTACACTGACGGATCCTTGCAGTCTGGGAGCAGAGCAGGATACGCTTTTGTTGTATATAAAAACAATATTTTGCAGCACCAGGATTGTAGGAGGATTCATGACTGGGCTAGCACTATGCAAACCGAGTTGGCAGGAATACTCATGGCCACCGAATTTCTATTGAAACAAGGCTCAGGGGTCATTTTCTGCGATTCACAGAGTGCTCTCCAGGCTCTGAACACTCTAGACAAAGGTGCGGGAAATATTGCAAATGACATCAGGATAAACGTGTATCGTGCAAAAGAACGAGGCCATGATATACGTTTTGTGTGGATTCCATTGCATGTTGGAATCCCTAGACATGATCATGCTGATCGCCTAGCAAAGTCAGCATGTGACAAACAGTGTGGACATAGATCTTGGGATACCTCTTTCTAGGATTTTCTACATCATTAAAACTTCCTTCAGAGAGGACTTGACCGAGTTGATTAATTCTCAGCGCCCTGAAAGCTGTAGCATAAAGCACTATGACCGGTTTAGGCAAGATTCCTTCATCTATGGTTTATATAAAACAAGAACAAGACAGTGATGTTGTGACTGCAAGAATCAGGCTTGGATATAGATTGTATTGGCAGGTCAGTACAGATTGTAATGTCGAAGAAACTAAGTGTAAACTGTGTAATGAAGAATATAAGCGAACACTTGTACATTATATCTCAGAGCGCCATGTGATACAGCCTTTCAGGCCACCTAGCATGAGGTACTGAGAACTATGTAACTACTTCATACCATCTGATGCCCTAGAATATATACTTATGTTGTATCCTAAATTTGGAATGTAGTATCACATAATCGAATATAAAATGTATTAATGCTTGAGTGGATAAAAGGACTGTGCAATTGTTCTTTTCCCTAAACTGATAAAGTACTCATAGCAATGATATAGGCTAAAGTTCAAATGTAACACTATGTAATATTATGACCATGCATTAAATGTACCACAGCTTGCCCACGCCTGTGCAGTTAGCCAGGGTGGTCAGGGTGGTAAATAAAGGACTTAACTAAAAAGTATTACATCTATTCATTTTTGGAGAATACATGCTAATGAGGCTCTATATTGTTACATAATCCTAAAAACGTATAAAGACTTATGTAAAACAAATACATGAACAATGTTACCAAGTCATTTTTGCAACCTTCACAAACGAAGTCAGCTACGGAGGTGACGGAGATTCGTTCTTGGAGATCCCTCATTGCTCCTCCCCCATAACAAGCATTCTTCTGGAAACGAGGCCGGATGCAATTATACAAACGAGGCCGGCTAAAAATCTGACGGTGACGAGGTGACCTATGACCTTACCTTTTGACTAAAATCACTGTTAGCCAGACCTCTGTTCCTTGAACATGCCTCGTAATATCACAGTATCTCGCGCTCTTGCTTCTCGCTATTCTGCCGGCCGACCATCTGGCCGCAGAAGCGATTTACTAGCGCCCACTGCCTCGAGGGGAGCACACGCCCGTGAAGGCTTCATGTCTTTCTCGGACGTGGGTGAGCCTCAGCCATCAACATCCCGCGAACCCGTCGTCGCTCCAGTGCCTGCCGTTCCCCTGCTCCCAGTCGGAGACTCCGACTGGGAGGACCAGGAAGAAGTGGACGAGGATCAGGTAGACGATCCCGACTACTTCGACGACGGGGACGATGCAGATAGTGACTGCACCTATGATGAATTGGACCGGGACGAAGTCACTCTTGACTACGTCTCTGCCCACGACACCTCCATCGACTCCGATGAGCCCTTGTCGGAGTACGCCCGCCGCCATGCCGCCCGCCGCCATGCCGCCCGCAACGCCCTTGGGTCGAAGGGATGGAAAGGTTGGTACAAGGAGGAGAACGTGCCGCGTCGCCACGGCTTTTGCGGTACTCCAGGCCTGAATGAGGAACTGGGACTTGGAGGACTCAACGCCCAAGGAGATCCTGGACTGTTTCTTCCCCCCTGACCTTTGGCAGACATTGGGGACCCAGACGAATTTGTACGCTCAGCAGCAACCGCCCAACCAATCGTCGCATATGAAGGCCTGGGAAGACAGCACAGCAGAGGAGCTGCAGAAGTACATAGGTCTTCGTCTGCTAATGGGATTACAGCCCCGACCTTCTTACATGCATTATTGGTCAGATAATCCCCTTGTAAACAGTCCTATTTTCCGCCAGACTATGACGAGGGATCGATATGACTTATTGACGGCGAACCTCCACTTCAGCGACAATGAAGATCCGTCAGCAGCAGACGACAGGTTCTGGAAACTGATGCCTGTAATGGACACGCTGCAAAGGACCTTCAAGGAAGTCTTCACTCAGGAGAAGATAGCCGTCGACGAGTCACTGTGGGCTTACAGGGGACGTCATCATGCTGTCAAGTATAACCCGTCCAAAAGAGCCAGGTTTGGCATGAAAGTGTATAAATTATGTTCAAGTGACGGGAAGGCAGCAGGATATACATCGGCTTTCCGAGTATACATGGGGCAAGACAGAAGTGACGTCCCGCAAGCATTAAAGCAGTGGTAGACCTCATGCATGGAGCAGGTCTTTTCGAAAAGGGATACCAGTTGTACCTTGACAACTGGTACTCCTCGCCCACCCTCTCCCACTACCTACAGTCCCGGAAGACAGAGACCGTCGGCACAGTAAGGCTAAACAGGAAATTCATGCCAAAGGACCTATCAGTGAAGAGGAAGGGCGAAGTCGACATCAGGACCTCGAGGGCAGGGATGTTGGCAATGTCATGGTTTGACAAGAAGCAAGTCAACATCCTGTCTACCATCCACAGGGGAAATGAGATGGTCGACCTCCCACCCAATAGAAGAGGGGAGTTCAGAAGAAAACCGCTGAGTGTTGTCGACTATAACAAAGGAATGAAAGGGGTGGACATAAGCGACCAGCTTGCTCAGTCATATCCAGCAGCTAGAAAAACAAATAAATGGTATGTAAAATTGTTCTATAACCTGCTGGATATGGCTATCATAAATGCGCATGCAGTGCATAAGTGGTTAGGCGGAAAGTTGACACAACTGGAATTCCGCCTACAGTTTATAGCTGAGTTGCTGCAGCGGCCGACGGGGATGAAGATGAGGAGGCGAAGGAGCGTGACACCTCAGCGAGCGGCAACACCATCGCGATCTCCCCGGTCACCTTCCCAGCCCCGCTCCAACAATATGACCCACACAATAGAAGAGAATGAAGGTGGGAAGTATCGGCGCTGCAAATACTGCCGACAGACGAAAGGAAAAAGGACCATGTCTCGCTTCGTCTGTCGGCTATGCGATGTCGATTTATGTCCAACATGCTTTACCCAATACCATATAAATTGAAATCAAAAATAAAAATTTGATGTAAAAATTTGTTTATGTCAACCAAACCTCGCATCCTCATCATTGAACATGATATAAAACCATAATACAGGGATAAGTCCCCGGAATACGAGTTTAGGCCTACGCGGTAGCCTCCCGGAAATGCCCGTAGAGCCAGGGATCGCCGACCCGGAGGATTTGGGATAACACATACATCCATGCATGTTGTAGAAGTATTTATAAAACAAAATATTTAAGCTCAATTTACCGATACGCTACAAACAATCACAAGTCACTTTAGAAACACCAGCCAATGAAAAGGAGTCATGATGGTTATACATTTCTGAAACGTTGTTCGGAAATATAACCGAAGCATGAACCGGAATTCGTGGCAAAGGTTCCGAATGCCACGTTCGTTCACTTTCATCATGGCGACCTCTGAGGAAGGTGGGTTGTGCAACGGTTGCGATACCGATTATTTTCAAATTAATCATGATTTTTTTTAAATCATAATGAAAGGGCAAAAGCATTTCTCCGTCGCCACGGAGTCTTGACGTCCGTTGAGTGCACTCACTGCAAGCTACCATGTAAACTCCGGGAGGACCGGCCGACTTGGTACTGCGGTAGGTGGACAAGAGTTGGCAAAGCTAAACGGCGGCAATGCTCTTATAGGTATGATATGTAAATTATATATTAACTTATTAACTGTCGTACATTGCTATATAATAGACTACTAACCAAAAAAAAAAAAAAACAATCCGGACGGAACTGCACGTTAAATATTTTCTAGTGTCGGGGACTATAAGGGCACATTTCTCGATAACTCGAGAATTTCGCCGTGGAAGCTGCTTTTGTTCACCAATCATTTCCTGCACCACACGTGAGACCACAGGACAGTGATAGAGTGCCTCCACATTTCATCAGAGACGTCAGTAGACTGGAGAAGCTTTTGCTCCGAGGTGACGGAATTCTGGCTCGGGAAGCAAACACCCATCGGTGGGCAAGGGGTGGAGGTCGAAATTGACGAATACTATTGGTGAGGCGGAAGTATCACAGGGGGAGGATGCTTCGTCAGGTATGGGTCTTCGGTGGGATTGAGCGGCAGTCTAAGAAGTCGTTTGTGGTTCCTTTGGTAGATCCTGAGGAACAGGACAGAACCGCTGCTACACTAATACCACTGATCCAGCGGTACGTCCGGGAAGGAAGTGTTATTTATAGGACGTTTGGGGCGCATACAGCACACTTCAGGATCTTGGATATTCTCACTATGTGATAAACCATAGTGAATTTTGTTGACCCCGACAACGCCAAGATCGACACGCAGACGATCGAGCGTTTGTGGAGGGACGTCAAGGGTTGGGTGAAGCGGTCTGGCATGCGTCCACAGTACTTCCACCTGTACTTTGCGCCACCACACCAGGACCCGCTTTAATTATCAAGCATTTTGTTTTTAATAAAATCAATAGTTTGCGTATTAAACATGTAGAATATACTATGTAAAATATTGTACATTTTATTTTACCGTAATATATTTTTTCAGGATGACCGGCTATATCCGCCGCAGTCAGAGAGTGGTCAGCACCACCATACCCCAATTCCCATCGAGGACGATTGGGAGGACTCCGACGACCCAGACGAACCCAAGCCTGCCCCTTCAGGCCCACCAGCCCGGGACGCCGAGAGCCACACCGTCACTTCGTAGTTGGTATTGCAATCCTGTTTGCACAACCGCCATGAACGTAATGAATATATCAAATGTTCACAAACGCTGTTGTGTGACGGTAGAGAGGAAATGTGCAATTTGAACCGTGCATTTAGTTATATAAAATAATATCAGCTTGTGTAAGCCATATATGAAAAGTTAATCAAGGTAACCGATCCATACACCATTTTACGTCAACGTTGCGATGTCAATCGAAAAACGAATCGTTTGAAACTCGATAGTGTTCGTTAACGAGTGTTTACGTAATTATGTTAATACGTAAAAAAAGAAAAGAAAAAAGATCCCTCTGGGATTTAATCATGCAAGCGTATAATGTGGCCGAAAGCATCCGACAAAATATATAGTTAGTGCGTAATATTTGAAATCCAATGTACGATATGGAATATATAAAATGTGAGTTTGGTCCGTATACTTTCAAAGATGGCGACGACGCGTCGTCGCCATCTTTTTGTGAATAGATCAGTACCGAGATCACGGGTGATAACCAGTGAGGTTGCTGGTTCAGTAATTCACTCGTGCAATATCGCCTTGTACTCCCTGCTGTATCGTGTCACGTGCACTTTTCGGTAATCTGTGTCCATATAGTTTTATGACGATTAATATTGGGGACAAGAGGGGTATCATCTTCAAACAAATTACTATACCTCTGTAGGATATGGATAAACTTTCCCTTTCTCACTGATCCTAGATGTTACAAGCTCTCCTCCTACCAACCCTTCCCTTTCGCATCCCCTCCCCCTGTGAGAACATCTTATACCTCCATCCTGCAAAATCATGAACACACAACTTTCCCCCCCATACAACCTCTACGCCTGTGCCCACCACCCCTGCGAGCACCACACCCCCACCCTCCCCCCGCGATACCCCCTCCCCTTCCTCTCCACTCGCCCCTCCACCGAGCCAGCTCCCCCTCGCCCGGCACCACGCAAGCACTGGTGAAGTTATGCGTGGACTTCGGCTACTTTGAATTTGCTGGGGAAGAATACCAGCAGATAAGAGGTCTTGCCATGGGCTCCCCCCTGAGTGTAGTCTTGGCCTGCCTGTTCATGGAGACGCTGGAGAGGGATAATTATAAGAATATAATCGGCAGGCATTCAACTTTGCTTCGATACGTAGATGTCCTCGTTATTGTCCCTAGAAAGTCGTGCTTACAACATATACTGACGCGACTTTACTCCGGCCACGAGAAAATCCAGTTCACCGTGGAAGAGGAAGAGGATCAGAAATTACCTTTCTTGGAGACACTGATCCATCGGGGTGACAATGGCCTATGTTTCTCTGTGTACAGGAAGCCTACAAACAAAAATGATTATATCTATTACTACTCCGCCCACAGCAACAAAACAAAATCTGGCGTTGTAATCGGCTTCTTCCTCAGAGCACTGAGGATCTGCAGCCCCAAATTTGAGGATGAGGTTGCCTATATAATTAATTCCTTTATGAATCTTAAATACCCCAGAGGCTTCCTACTAAACCTCAAAGAAGGCGGAGAGTATACTCACAAAACCAAACCCTACACCTTCTAATGATTTTCTCGTATTACATTTCGTGTAACATTTCACAGATACTTTGGCAATACTGAAAATCGCCAGCACATCCGGGAAAAAGATACACGACATGATACGGGACAAAACGCAGCTCAGAAACAACCCTAACAGTATTGTATATCGCATACACTGCAGCAATACTATGGTGAAACAGGCCGAGGTTTCAGCACCAGGATCAGTGAACATCGAGCTGACATCCGTCACCATAGGACTTCCAACGCCATGGTGATACATAAAGATGAAGCTGGACATCTACCCAATTGGAAGGAAGCAAAAATAGTCCATGGAGGACTGTACATACAGAAAAGGAAAGTCATGGAAGCTGCTTACATCACGACGGAGAATAACATCAACGCAGCGTCGGGTAGATACAAACTATCCAAGGTCGCGGCTGCAATTATACGGACAACAAGTGGGAGGTCACAGTCGTCAGGTGATTCGTCAGCTCATGTCTGAGATATATATATATATATATATATATATATATATCTGTATTTCCCTTGATGTATGCATTTCTGACGAAGATAAAATCGAAACCGGTCAAATACATCTCTTGTATTGTGAAGATAGTCACTCATTCATACCTTTTCTACATTTGTCAACATGAATGCGGTTCATCGGTTCCTAAGATGAGAAGCGAGGCATCGACGCAAATAACACCGAGGAGAAACTATATAAAAAAAACAGCAAGAAGAAGAAGAAAAAAAAAAAAAAAACATCTTCCACCCAACCGCCAGTGGGACGACGCAACACATCAAGTGCCTGGAGTCCCTCCCCCCCTCTACTACCCCCTCACCACCACAAGGGCCCACGGTCGTTGGGAACATTACAGAACGACAGGAAGCGCAACAAACAAATGAACAGGACATGGAAGGTTTCGTTACCGTCACCTCCAGAAAAGGAAGCACGGGAGGAGCGCCAAACATCCAAACCACTACAAGGTGTAGAACTTCCCCTGGTAGTGTACTTGTACATCACTAGTTGTCACCCTGACAGAGGAAGAATGGAAGACTTCCTTACCAAAGAATTTGAAAACACATCAAATGCAAAAGCATATAAAACAAACATTACACATCAATATTATTCTAGTTTCACAGTAACTATCAGAGGCAAAGATATACACCCAGAGCTCTTCACAGATTCAAATGTTTTCCCTAAAAATTGATATTTTAACAAAAACAAGTACAAAAACGATCAGGTTGTTTGACGCACTCACACAATCAGCAAAACCAAAGGTCACATGCTATACAATAAAAATAGAACATATCAATGCGCAATCTCTCCTCGGTCACTTTGAAGAAATTTAAATGATCACGGAGAGAAATATCGACATCCTTTGCATTAGTCAAACATGGCTTCATGAAGAAATATCAAGTAATTTCATTAACATTCAAAATTTCAATGTTTGTAGATGTGATGCAGGGCTTGGTGGAGGAGTATGCATATACGTAAGGGACACCTTTAAATCAAATGTAATTTCCACCACAGTTGTAAGTAATACAACTGTAGAGGACATTTAGGTAACGGTACACAGTAGTATGTATCCCTCCTCCATTATTGGTACAATCTATAGACACCTGCATGCTACAGTTGAATCATTTGACTACCTTGGAGATGTTTTTAGAGAAAAAACACCCATGACATGGGTTTGTCTTGGGTGACAAACCCAATGCAAAATTAGCCGGGATTATTAAGAAAAACAAATTAAATCAGCTTATTAATAAACCTACCAGGTTCACAAAACACCTAATCCATGCGAGATATTATATAAAAAATACCTGATCTCATTACGTATACTGACGTTATCTCTTGCCAAATTGCAGACCACGAACTTTTAAATTGACAGTAGATATAAAGAGACCCAAGCCACAAAAACTTCCCGTGACCCCCAATCACTCAAAATATTAATGCCAGACAGTCGAACCTCTCAGATTCTTACAACAGATGACGTTAACAAAGAAGTAGACATTCTCTCATACCTACTAAAAAATAGCATAGATGCCACTGCTCCACTTTAGTCCAAAACTGTTCGACGTCCCCCCTGCCCAATGGATAAATTGAGGACATCAAAATTCACAAAATTCGCAAATCAAATAGAACTGATATCGCCCTTCATTCTGCGTATATACAAAAGAGAAGTGTTAAAACATTAATCCAATCAACAAAAACAATTTATTTTCAAACACGACACGTCCCTAGATTCCATAAGTAGTACAGAACATCTAAACGACTATTCGCAAATATCGGTACTCTCTCCTATGAACAGACAGCTGCTTCCTTGGCCCCACAAAACAACCAGGACAAGGCTCTCAAATGCTTTCAGACCACAGCCAATAGGAGTGGAAATAACAGTTTTAACAATAAAACACTTACGTGAAACAAATGCTGTAGGTGTGGATAACACTGCTTTTCGATTCATCAAAGAAAGCTTACCCGCAAAAGCTTTCTATCTGTCATTATAAACACATCCATAGTTACCGGTACCTACCCATCACTGTGGAAACATGGCATCATAACACCCATTTTCAAATCAAGAGATGCAGAACTGAACAATTATCGTCCTATCACTACTCCCAGTGAATTGCAAATCAACTATCAACATTCTTAGAATCCAATCACCTTATTTCAGTATCGCAGCATTGGTCTAGAAGTAATTATCCACTGAAACAGCTTTTCTAAAAATCACAAACAAAATTTATAACAGAATCAAATAACTACTCACAGTGTGTGATCTGTCAAAAGCGTTTGACAGTATCAGCCATAAAATCCTGCTTAACAAAATGAAAAATCATAGAATAGACAACTATTGGTTCAGAAGATATCTACAAGAACGCAGTCAGTCAAAATTCGTAATATGTCAACTAAAAAAAAACTCTTTCGGTGTCCCACAAGGTTCTATATTAGGCCCGATCCTGTTCACTATATTCATAAACGATTTATCAAACATTGCACACAACTGTCTCCTTGTCCAATATGCTGATGACTGTTTCTTCACGCTGCCCCTGTAAGCAATTTATATGAATTGATAAAAAATACGCAACAGACTCTTACAGAAGCAAAGGTGTATTTTGACAACGGCCTCAAACTAAATCCTGATAAAACTCAATGCATCTTTATAGGCAGTCGGAAAACAGCCAAAACCCCCATAAACACAATCAGTCTGAAGGCCATCATATCAAATCATGCATTTCCGTGAAAAAATCTAGAAGTACACAGACAGTTACATGACACTCGAAAAACAGACATTCACAAAAAAGTGATGGGCACACTGATATACCTAAATCAAACAAAATCTCCGCTGAGACGAGAATTATTGTTGTAAAAACACTTGCACTAAGCATTATAAACTACTGCTCCTACTTATGGGGCTCAACTAACAAAACTCAAATACAAAAAGCACAAAAAACTACAAAACTTTGCCGCAAGAGTGACAATAGGTAACAAATAAACATGACCACATAACCTCCCCCCCCCCCACTAAAAAAAAAAAAGTAATGGTTAAAAGTCCTCAAAAATGTCAATTTGATACATGTATACTCATTCATATTCAGAAAGGGCAATTATCCTCATTGGTTAATGCCTCTACAAACAATTGATAACAAAACAGGCTTCCAAACCAGGCAGATTAACTCTGTACGTCAAAAGATCATACACGGAAACAGGGTCAAGGCAAATGCAAATCCGAGGACCCAAGATCTGGAACAACCTACCGCAAAATATTAGAAACGCCTCCAACCTGATTACTTAAAAAAAAAAAAAAAAAAAAAAAATTAAAGTAATGTCTCTTAAATTGTCAATGACAAGGCATTTACATGCAAAGCCAAACCATGTAACTATTTCTAATGATGTGACCATCATATTCTATTTAATTTTATTTTATCTCCCCCCCCCCCATGTGTTTTCTATTGTTTCTACTTATTCTGTATTACTGTACGATGCCACAATATATGTAAAAAGAAGAATCATTGCAATTAATGGAATAAAGTGTTTAGACTGATTGACTATTGGGATGATCCCCTCCACACCGGTAGAAGTTTCCACTTTACACGTCCATACTTCCTCAATGTCACTGGCTGAGGCTCATCATTAATGACCTAAACACCAGCACTATCATTGTTCACTGATATTACACTTCTCGGCGCTAGCACTCGTGGCATTGTACTTTGCACTATACCATTGGGTTTACCAAAATCCCTACTCATTGTAGTTACAAAGCAACCTGATTTGGGCTGACAAAACTGCCTGCAACACGTAACAGACTCTGGGGAAACTTATTTGCACAAGTCACAAATCTTATACCTTGTGATGGCTGATCGGAAAACCAGAATGAAACCCTACCATGGAAGGACATTTAATACCTGGGAGGGGGGTGATTAGGAACAAACTGAAAATTAAAGCTAATGAACTTTAACCAAGCAACACCACTGGGGAATGATATCTGAAAACTACAACTAGAGGATTACATTTCACTGTGTCCTATGGAAAAGTGCACGTTAATCTCTCCTTAAGTACATTCATTAAAATATTGATCAAAACCTCAAAAAATGAAAATAAAAATGACAAAATACAAAAAACACTAGAACTTCATAACCTTTAAAAACGAACGGCAAAAAACAAAAGTTATAAAACAGTATGCTCCGTCAGTTTTTTTTTTTTTTTTTTTTTTTTTTGTATTACAAAAATGAACTTAAAATTCCCGGTCGTAAGGACGAGCAGAATGACGGTAAGATGGGATTTTTAAGTTCATTTTTGTAAAAAATTAGCAGCTTTTTTGAACAGCTATTAGGTGATTAAAGTTTGGCATCTTCCCGAGTGAAAAAATTACCCCAATACTCTTTCTTGTGGAAAACTTAAAACACTGTCCAGTTCCAGTTGGATGCGATCTGCCGAGAATTCTGCGTAACAGCTGGAATGCCATAATGCACAATCCTCGGCGTACAGCGAGTATTTAAGATTCCAATGGGGGGAGGGGGGCTTGTAAGATGTCAATACACAAAAATAATGGTGACAAGAAATTTCTTTGTGGGACTCCGTTTGCCTAGACAAAACTGTCCGAAAAAAGTGACAAAACATTTCGACAGTTAAAAGTTGTCAAATTTAATTTTGAATAAAATAAGGCCATGTAATCCAAAAGCATAAAGTTTTCTGAGTAGGCCATACTGCCATGTCACGACGTAGGCTTTTTACATCTAAGCCCTTTTTTCTTTTTTTTTTTTTTTTTGGCAAAAGCCTCCTGAAGAGGACTTTCCAGATTTACTATTAATCAAGAATTTGATGTTCCTTATAGAGCCCGCATTGGTCGTTGACTAACAAATTTCTGGTATTTAAAAAGTGCAATAGCCTACTATTAACAATTCGTTCCATGACCTTGCATGAGCAACTTGTCAACGCAATTGGGCAGGAGATGGCAGTTCTGGGATTTCCCCCTCCTTTCAATATTGGAATGACACGGGCAAAGTGCCATGAGTTTGGAAAAGTCTGGCTTTTCCAAATTTCATTTTACACTTCTAGCAACTTAATCATGGTATTATGATTAGGATGCTTTATCATCTATCGAATCTTATCAGGGCCTGGGGCTGTTCTCCTACAGACTTCTAGGGTACGGACAATCTTATTTAGTGTTAAATCTTTGTTGTAATCAGTCATATCCTGTGGCAAAGTATAGGTTGCAGCTCAGTCGCTTTCTTGATGGTCAGGAATGCGGGATGGTAGTTTTATGAGCCGCTTGAGTACTGCCTGGCGAGTGAATAAGCAATGTCTCTAGGTGAAGCACTCATGAATGATTTTTGCTTATTTTTAGTTGCAGAAGTTGTCATTATTGAGGTTATTTTGGAAAAGCCTGTAGACCTTATTGCGTTGGGACAGCGCCCTGCGGCAATCTGGTGTCCACCATGGAACTATGCTTCACACTATCTGTCAAAGTTTTAGGAATGGAGAGCAATGCTGCTTCTAAAATCGAATTCTGAATATTGTTTACTTTATCATCAATGGTTTCTCCAACAAGTTCGAGCTTGACGCTCCTTGTGAAGGCGACCCAATCTGCTCTTTTTACGTTAAATTTAGGTGTTGAAGGCGTTCTCACAGTGTCGCATGAATATTCAATAAATAATAGGAAGGTAATCGCTTCCCAACGAGTCGTCAATGGTGTGCCACAGGCACTTGGCTGCTATTGTTGGAAAGACCAGTGATAGGACAATAAAGCTCTAAGTACCGGTATTATCGTCCACGCGCGTCGGACTACCATCGTTCAGAGGGACCAGATCAGAGTCATTAATCAACTTAGCTACTTGCTCACCTCTACCATCCACCTGACTATACTGAGGAATAAAATGCTCTTCATAAATTACCACATTATCAGGTGGACAATAAACTGAACATGTAGTCATACGTGATATTGATTTTTACTTTGCATGCGACCAACCCCAAGGTAGAATCAACTGCCACTTCAGTTAAAGGGAGGTTTTGGTGGATGTACATGGCGACTCCGCCTCCACCCCTACCCTCACGGTCCTTCCAACACAGATGTAGTTCCTCAGCGAGACGACCTCACCTGACAAGAGGTTGGTTAAATGCGTTTATTGGAGAACAATAATATCGGGAGCACAAGACGAAGCTAATAATCTAAGGTCACTTACTTTAGTTCTAAAACTTTGACAGTGCCATAGTATAATTAACGCGTTTTATGGGGTTTGGAAGTGCCTTGTCTACTGGTTTTAATTTTTTTTTCTGGGGAGGGAGGTTCTTCGTCCTCTCCTTCGCTACCCAGGTGCCTCGAATTCGTATTCTTGGAGATAGCAGCCTCCATGTCCTGTGTCTCGCTGCTAGGGAGACCACCCAGTTGGTCTTTTCCGAGAAACAGACCAAAAACCAGGCAAAGTCCTAGCAGGAGCAACTTGAACGACAAGGTGCGATCCAGATTGGGTTTTGGTATCATCCTTATGCTGCTGCTGCTTTCGCTGGGTTGATTCAGCAATTTATTGAATTGTATTATTTAATTCTTTAACTGCTTCCTTCAACTCTGCAATTTCTATCTTTAGCCGCAAGCTCTTGACTGATGCAGTTTGTATTTGGAGTTGTCTGTTGCTGCTGAAGCATAGGAAGTATTGGGTTTGTTGGTCAAACCTTCTACCTTTTGGCTTCACGGTAACTCAAATGCTAAAATTTCAGTCTCCTCCAAGCTGCTGGAGTTGGCAGAGCCAGATTGATGGGAACCTCCACAGTTAGCACATTTGCGTGTTTTCTCAGTACATTCAGCAGTCATCAGCTTCTGCACATGTACAAGTAAATTTACTAGTATCTTTATCAACGCAATGTAAGGAGTTGTGTCCAAACCTTTGGAATCTATTACAGTGCATTGGCTTTTGAATACAAGGTCACACTTGGACACGCTCGTATCTAACCGACATACTCAGGAATTTTACTTGCAACAAGTCAAAAAGCACAATCCAGTTTTTGTTTGCACATTCCTTTCTTTCTTGGTCATGCAGTTTGTCCACTATGCTTTGGTCCTTCATAGTTTTAAGAATTTCACTCCTCCATTGTCCTCAAATCCCTGATAAAGATAATCCTTTACATATATTGGAGCCAATAGAGTTACTTTTACTTTCAAATTACGAATCCGAGTCAGTTTAAGTCATTAACCTCGGAGTTGAATTTCACTTTTACTTGGAGGCTACCAGCTCGCAATTTACGGACAAAATCCATAGTCATCTGTAGCGTCGTCGTCTGGTTGTGCCCCCCCGACGCGCTATTAATATAATAGTCTACGTTAAAACTGGAGGGTAGCTCTGGCTGCTCGATTTCAACTCCGTTTTCGATTAATTATAAAATATATTGATAATATTCTCACATTAGATCAATTGATTTACCCTTTTCATTCAAATAATTTCCATTATTCAATTATATACGTGTTCGTATATCTACTCCTGCTCATTATACAGGTTCATATGTCCATGTGTATATACCTTATTCCATTGTAAATATAATTATATGCTTTGTTGATTATTACCTCCAGATTTTAAATAGGTGACTGGCTTTTTAAAATGCTATTTTGCTGTTCTTTCGTACTTGCGGCAACACTACCACAAAATACAGAAAATACTTAGCTGTTGATTATTTTAACGAAATCCCGGGGAGGGGGGGGGGGGGGCAACAAGAGCTTGTGTCCAGCCAGTCGTGAGCGTGAACTCCCGCGCCCTTGGAAATCACTGCAAGGGGCTCTGATTGGCTGGAGCTACACGCCCGTTAACCTGATTGGTCTATGTAATTCGGGGGTATATCTTTTAGAAATAAAATTAAATGGCATAGAGTACTAAAAAGTAGTGCAGAAAAATGTGGCAATAAAAAAACATCTAGGAAAATAGATAAACATTAATAACGAAAAATAAAAACTGTAAACCAAATAATAAAATAATGAATGCTTAAAATAAGAAAATGTAATGTAATTCTAAACAGAGAACGGACGTTAGCCATTTTAGGCGGTATTCGTATACATCCATACAAGTAGATACGTTCGTATATTTATAAATTATATGCCAGGTGGACCTCAGGGTACACTACACCGTCCACTTGACCATCAGGAACCTTGATTATGAAGGGGTTCAAAGCGATGGATTTTTATTCACGCACTTGACATTCAAATACCCCCCCGCTCCTTGAGGAGAAGGGATAGCCGGGGAGTCGATCTTGCTGGGTTTCAGACCAAGTCGGTACCCTAGGCCCGTGCCCATTGTCTTGAAGGGACCAGATAATCCTTAACTATTGATAATCAACCTAACAGTAATAGCTTAGAGATTATAGCAGTCTCCATCCTCTAACCCCCACACCCAGTTGAAGCCTGGTTGCGTTCTCCAGTACCAAAGGGGGACCGAGTTATGTGGAAGACCTTATTAAACTTGCCTAGGCAAAGGACGATAATTCGATGCCCACCCCTCATGCTAATATGGGAGCCGACAAGGGAACTCTGGTAGACTCAGGGAAGTCACGTGGAGAGGAAAAGAATTAAGAATAAAAAAAAAAAAAAAACCCTGCAAGGTCTGAAGTGGGGTGTCGACTATGCTTACTGCAGTCTCGTGTCATCTGCAAAATCAAGCACTAGAAAGTTCAAAAAGATCTGCAAATAGATCTACTCAGAAGCAAGCGAGACGAGAGGCCCCGGGATCCAGGGTTTGTTGCTGCTGTGTTAAGGACAAGGTGTAAGCCTCGCAAGACTTCAAACACGAGCGTGCTTTGTTTTCCCCCCTTTTAGTTTGCTTCGCTGGGCTATATATACTCCCTCAACAAGGACTTTAAAAGTGGGACTTAACTAGCCCAGTAACAAGCCGACAATTCCCACGCTTCCTAGATAGCGTGGCAAGCCGTAAATACAAATAAAGCCTTACAAAAAAAAAAATCACAACCCCTTAAAATAATTATAAAAACTAATTACCAAAAGATATTGGTATAAATATACACAAGTTCTTCCCAAGACATTAAGTGTACCGTTAAAATACATAAAATAAAGAATGTTTCCCATGCTTGTTTAAAATGACTATAGATAAAAACGGTTAAAAATAAAAGTGCAAGATTTTCAGGTCTCCTGGTTTGGCTTGGGAACATCACTTTTTCACTCCTGGGGAAACTTGATTATTTTCGATTATTTCCACTTTGGAGGGTCTGACTTGTGTCACTACACTGAGTGGTTACCTTAACGAAAACTAAGACAAGAGGCGTGGAAATCGAAAATAAAGGAGATAAATGACAGAAGATCCATCATTTTGTAAATCCCCATCGTGTTTACTTTGCGAGAATCAAAACAAATGTGACAAGTAGTTCATGCAATACTATGTTCTAAAAAAATATTTTGCAATTACCAATGTGTTTTTCCCAATTCATTTATTTAATGCATTCTTATGCATCTTTTGATAATCATTTCCACTATTCTGTACAATGACCACCTGTGTATACGTGTTATCGCCACCGGGAGATTTGACAAGCCGTGTGACACCATTCTGTAACAAACGCCGCGGCGGCTGGTCTAAAGTGGTGCGTAATGACTTGATAGTTAAACTGTCACAAACCTTCTCACAGAAACGCTAAGACAAGCCCTATCTTTAGGTTTAAAATTCGACACCGGTACCCTTAGAAAAGGCATGGCTGATTTCATCGAGTCCAACTACCGCAGAAATCTCTGCATTTAAGAGAGGGTTCCTGCAGAGAGTTGTGACTTGTGCAGTCGCCAGCGCCAGAGGAAGTGAGCCTGCCATTCCTACTAGGTACATTAAGACCCTACAGGAACTTGGCGGAGACGAATCCGTCGTCATTGCTCTGGCCGATAAGGGTGGCGGTGTAGTTATGATTGAGAGCACTGGCTATGTAACCAAAATGGAAGTACTGCTCTCGGATGTCTACTTAAAGAAAAGCTAGGACAGGACACGTGGAGGCGAGGTCCCTAGAATTCAACAGAGCAGCAAAGACGATCGTCAGATGTTCGGAGAAGGGAAAGTAAACTCGATCAGCGGTTGTCATCTATCAATCACCGCCAATATGATGACAAAACTGCAAAACGTCGGGATGAGATGCAAAAAGCTTGTTAGCTTCGATGTCAAGTCTCTCTTTACGAACGTACCGATTGACGGGGCCATCGAAGCTGCAAAAAGAACGCTGATAGGAATGGACGAGGATGAACTACAGGATGATTACGTCGACTCATCCGCCTCTGCGTGGGGTTTGGCCCGTTCGAATTCCGAGAACGTGAGTACGAGCAAATCCAAGGACTTGCGATGGGCTCCCCTCTTTCAGCAGTCCTCGCCCAGCTGTTCATGGAAACCCTCGAGGCTGACCGCTACTGGAACATTGTGGGAAAGAATGTAGTTTGGCTTCGTTGTGTAGACATCCTCGCTGTAGTACCGACCAGGACTAACCTTCAAGACGACCTCCACAGACTAAACACAGTGCACCCAATCTTACAATTCACCACAAAAGAGGAGAGAAACGAACAGCTACCTTTCCTCGACACCGTAATCCATAGGAGACCTGACGGCCCGGTATTTTCTATTAGTTGGTTTTCTGTACACAAAGATGATTTTATACACGATTTCTCCGCCCACAGCATCCATCTCCCTAAGTGGTCCCAGACCTCCATCATAAAGCAGGGCCTGCCCCCCCACGACAAAGGTAGAAGCGGCATACTTACTCTACTAACACCTTTAACACCGCAACGGGGAGCCACGAACTAGCCAAGGTCGTTGTTCACCTGATCACCGACGTGACCTGACCGCCTAGTACATATATATATACATACTTCTATGTATCTTGTTCTATATGCCCTGATGAAGCAGTAAATGCGAAAAGGCCTTCGGCATATTCGTGCGTTTTCCATGTACTTCCCTTAATTATTCTACTTGCAATGTGTGCGCGCGCGCGTGTGCGTGTGCTTTCTGCATGCACATGCGTATATATATATATATACATGCATAAATACAAGAGAGGGGGAAACTAACAGATCACTATAATCATGTAGCAAACAAGGACAAACCACAAATAATTAATGTGACCGCAGCTCATTTAGAAAAATGTAACGTATACGTTTTTCGCCGTGGGTTCTTCTGTGAAATGAATTTATTCGTGGAAGTAACCATGTATTTAGAATTAGGATTTAGACAAACATGACCGTCTATATTTGTACGTTAAGGCGTCTCTCAATTGTATAGTTTAAATTTACAATAAATGTAAATATGTAAATAGTTTAAATTAAAAAATATATAATGTTACAATATTTTTTACATATGATTTTGAACAGTCAATTTAACTACAATTATTGTTATACATGTTACGTAATCGACACATTCATAAATTACTTTGTATACATAAAAAAAAATATATGTGTTCAATAATCTCAATGGATGTAAGCAAGTAAGAATAGATTCAAAACGTTTATGCTTTTAGTTTTACGATGTCATCCCATACATATGTACATGTGTTTATAAAGAACCCATCACAAAATCCTAGCGTAAACTTTATTTGTTTTATGAAAATGTTAAACACGATCATACAAAAATCTTTTAATTAAATTGACAATATGCGTCATACATGTCTAACATTAGCCTATTTTGATGCGAATGTGCGGGTAATGAAGACCAAAATGTACATAAATGTTATAGTTAGGTCATTATTACGAACATTCTAATAACTACACTGACATATTGCAACAAACAATTTATTGATCGAAAAATTATGTATTTGTAATATTATGCACGATGGTTTATTATAGGTTATGCACATGTACACAAGAAATGTGTGTTTTTTATATGTAGTACAAGTATTTATAAAACATGATATACAAGTTCAATTTACCGATACGCTACAACCAATCACGTCACGTTATAATCACCAGCCAATGAAAAGGAGTTTCATGATGGTAATACATTTCTGAAACGTTGTTCGAAAATAAAATTTAAGGATGAGCCGAAATTCGTGGCAAAAAGCCTCTGGGCTAGTACAATGGTAACATGTCGTCCTCTCATCCGAGGGGTCGGCGGTTCGCGCCCCCGCCCAAGCGCGAGATGCAATTGCCTCCTGCAGGTTACTGCTGTAGCTGGGCACCACGGCGGGTAAGGACTAATCTTAGTCGAGTCAGCGCCAGCTGACACGTTAGCGAGTCGGCATTAGTTGACACAGGCCGGGCTCCCCTCAGCTTTGCATATCGAACTTATCCTTATCCTTCGTGGCAAAGGTTCTGAATGTCACTTTCTTTTATTTGCATCATGGCGAGTAAAGAGGAAGCTCTTTCTAGGTGGGTTGTGCAGTGGTTGCTATGATGATTATTTTCAAACTAAGTGATTTTTTACATGAAAGAGCAAAAACATTTCTCCGTCGCCATGGCAATGCTCTAATAGGTATGATATCTGATATATCAATTACTAGTATTATATCATAGCATATATTGCTATATGATATAATACTAAAATTAGATAAAAAAGTTCCGACCGGAACTGCACGTTAAATAATTTCTCGAGAATTTCGCCGTGGAAGCTGCTTTTGTTCACCAATCATTTCCTGCACCACACGTGAGACCACAGGACAGTGATAGAAGTGCCTCCACATTTCATCAGAGACGTCGGTAGACTGGAGAAGCTTTTGCTCCGAGGTGACGGAATTCTGGCTCGGAAAGCAAGAACCCATCGGCGGGCCAAAGGTGGAAGTCGAGATTGACGAAACCTATTGGTGAGGCGAAAGTATCACAGGGGAAGGATGCTTCGTCAGGCAAGTTTCTTCGGTGGGATAGTGTGTCAGTCGAAGTAGTTTGTGGTTCTGAGGAACATGACAGAAACGCCGCTACATTAATACCACTGATCTAGCGGTACGTCCGGGAAGGAAGTATTATTTATAGGACGGTTGGGGCGCATACAGCACGCTACAGGATATTCTCACCGACAACGCAAAGATCGACACGCAGACGATCGAGCGTTTGTGGAGGGACGTCAAGGGTTGGGTGAAGCGCTCTGGCATGCGTCCACAGTACTTCCACCTGTACTTTGCCAGATACCTTTCCCTGCGCCACCACACCAGAACCCGCTTCCACGACTTCATTTTGGTAATCAAGTATTTTATCAAAGACCAATAGTTTGCATATTCAACATGTAGTATATACATAAATATATATATTAGAAACATGTGTATATAACTGTAAAATGTATTTAAATTCAGGATGACCGGCTATGTCCGCCGCAGTCGGAGAGTGGTCAGCACCACCATACCCCAATACCCATCGAGGACGATTGGGAGGACTCCGACGACCCAGACGAACCCAAGCCTGCCCCTTCATGCCCACCAGCCCGGGACGCCGAGAGCCACACCGTCACTTCGTAGTCGGTATTGCAATCCTGTCTTGCACAACCGCCATGAAGGTAATGAATATATTAAATGTTTACAAACGCAGGTATGTGACGGTAGAGAGGAAATGTGAATTTTTAACTGTGTATTTAGTTATAAAATATCAGCATGTGTAAATAAGCCATATATGAAAAGTAATTTTATCAAGGTAACCGATTCATGCTCCGTTGGCGTTAAATCGCGGTATCAATGGAAGAACCCTGAAATGTGGTTGGTATAAATTTGGAAATTACGTCCAATATTATATTCTGTTACGCAAAAGAAAATCGTGTTATATAATTCGATAGTGTTCGTTTGAGCGTTTTCTTAATTATGTAACAACGTTAACAATTAATTGTTTTTTTTGTGCGTGTTTTAGGTTTTCGTATATTTACCCAAAAGATGGGTTGAATGTCCGGTGAATCTTTACGGTTTACACACACTAAACTAGGGCAAATTGAAGGTTTCGTAGGGAACAAGAAGTTACAGGCACAGGAACTAATCTGCAGATAAAGGAAAAAGTCCACTCGGTGCTCCAGCGGCCAAGTACACTCGCTCGGTGCAAAAAAAAGAGGATTAATGTTACCGAAAGCGACGCACAGAGAGGAAAGTGGCATTCCCCATCTTGTAGAGCTTAACAAATAGAGTAGGAAGCAATACAGGATAATCTGCAGCGGCCATTTATTTACTGTTCATGTATATTCGCATTTCCATGCTTATTTTCTCAAACCTATTAAGATGTTTAATTGCTTAACTACTCAAACCATGTAGTCAATGCTTAGGCTATTCAAGTAGACAAATATCACCTGCCATTTCTAGACCAGCCTCATTCTTCTCAGTGACAATGTATGACGGTGGTGTGTTAAGACTCACTAAATTTTATGCAAAAACAGAGGACCTTATTAATAAAAGTGCATGTTTCTGTAATAAAGAAAAAAAAAAAAGTGAAAAGTGCAGTGTGATTTGCAGATAAGAACAAACATTTTAGATGCGACAAATCTAGAAAAACTCATAACCGTTTACTAAATCAAATATAGACAAACTTTCTTAATTTTCATTTGAGAGATTAGTTCTCTTACTCTGTGGCAAGAGACGAACTGAAACTGAAAACAATGTGATTGAAGTTTTTGTCGAGAAGTGGTTATTGCTTAGGGTTTAAACCATATTGCTTACAAGATCGGTGGCCCTGGCACAGCTGTAGAAATAAATCTAAATTCGGCAAAAGAAAGGATAACAGGCAGATTGATGAGGCCCAGTGGGTGTCCCGAGAAAGTTGGGATTTTATTTTTATTTTTATTCCGGTGCCCTCCAGAAAAGCGGAGACCCTTTTAGCACTT
The DNA here is from genome assembly GCF_019202785.1 of Penaeus chinensis. Lineage (NCBI taxonomy): Eukaryota > Metazoa > Arthropoda > Malacostraca > Decapoda > Penaeidae > Penaeus > Penaeus chinensis. The sequence goes on from NC_061848.1 coordinate 20,888,846, forward strand.
TTAAAAGCCCGTATTAAAGAAGGGACCACCATCATCAGCGACTGTTGGAAGGCATACAACTGCGTAAGTAAAGAGGGGTTTCAGCGCCTACCAGGAAGTATTTAGTTGGTTATCTGGCCCGTGCTAGGTTTTAGAAGAGCATCCCAGATTCGAATCAAAGACCGCATCGCTTCCTCCTTGCCGCTGCTAATTTGTACCCTCCGCAGTAAGGTATGTCATAATTTACGTTTTTTCTTACACTGCACATCCTTTTCGGTAAAAGTTGGAGTAGAGGGGTAAAAGAGGACCCTGGGTAGCCATTCCCCCCCACCCCTTGGCTAAGTAAATAAATAAACTGGTAAGACAAGTAAAACACGAAGACCTGTTTCAAGCTCTATCTTGCCGTGCATATAAAAGGTGGAGAATGTTTGCCCGGGTTTGCCTTTGATCTTCGTAATTATGAAGTTTAGCTCGCATTTCCGAAAATTCGAATTTGTTTGCATTCATAGTTTCCTTTGGTCATTTAATGACAAATCAAACCTATTCCTGGGAGGAATTAGCATGATTTATACAAGAAAACAGAACAAACACTAAAATAGCTTAAATCGTGTTTGCTGAAACTCTACGGGGCGGGAGCCATGTTTCGCCTACACAATTACTGCCCAAAAAAGACTGTCCCCCCTGCTATACTTAAACAGTATGCACTTGCAATTATAAATGAGCATCTAGAAACTGTCCAATGCATATGAATGCTACACTGACGGATCCTTGCAGTCTGGGAGCAGAGCAGGATGCGCTTTTGTTGTATACAAAAACTAATATTTTGCAGCACCAGGATTGTAGGAGGGTTCATGACTGGGCTAGCACTATGCAAGCCGAGTTGGCAGGAATACTCATGGCCACCGAATTTCTATTGAATCAAGGCTCAGGGATCATTTTCTGCGATTCACAGAGTGCTCTCTAGGCTCTGAACACTAGACAAAAGGTGCTGGAAATATTGCAAATGACATCAGGATAAACGTTTATCGTGCAAAAGAACGAGGCCATAATATACGTTGTGTGGATTCCATCGCATGTTGGAAAAGAGACAAACAAAGTGTGGATATAGATCTTGGGATACCTCTTTCTAGGATTTTCTACATCATTAAAGCTTCCTTCAGAGAGGACTTGACCGAGTTGATTAATTCTCAGCGCCCTGAAAGCTGTAGCATAAAGCACTATGACCGGTTTAGGCAAGATTCCTTCATCTATGGTTTATATAAAACAAGAATAAGACAGTGATGTTGTGACTGCAAGAATCAGGCTTGGATATAGATTGTATTGGCAGGTCAGTACAGTTTGTAATGTCGAAGAAACTAAGTGTAAACTGTGTAATGAAGAATATAATTACAGCCTTTCAGACCACGTAGCATGAGGTACCGGGAACTATGTAACTACTTCATATCATCTGAGGTCTTAGAAGAAATACTTGTGTTGTATCCTAAATTTGGAATGTAGTATCACATAACCTCATATCAAATGTATTAATGCTTTTCCACGCCCAAGCTATATGCCGGCATGGCAACTGTGCAATTGTTCCTTTCCTTAAACTGATAAAGTACTCATAACAATGTTATAGGCTAAAATTCAAATGTAATACCACTGTAATGTTATGACCATGCATTAAATGTACCACAGCTTGCCCACGCCTGTGCAGTTAGCCAGGGTCGTAAATAAAGGACTAAAAAAAATTACTGTATACAAGTAGGAGATTAAACCCGGAATTACTTTTTACACGTTTGATGAAAATTACAAATGCATATAATCATGATTGGACAAAAACAACTCTTTAGCATGAAAACGCGTTTTGAAGGTTTCCACGATGACACTATCAAACTTGTGCATAAGGCGTCGTTAATTGTTGCTCAAACAACAACGGCATCCTATTGATTTACTGCGTTAACTAATAACTGTACAAAGCAAACCAAAGAAAAAATTAGCTATTGACAGTTACGAGTCGCGCCATCGTTGCGGCACGCAGTCTACACGGAGGTTATTCTCAAACAACAAACTTTGAACGCATTTTAGTAACCTAGCTTGCAAACCTAAGTGATGATTATCGTCAATTATGGTAACAGTTGAACACTTATACTGGTCTTAAAATGGACGATAGAATTTAATGGTCTTTGCCTGAGCGCAAAATACTTCGGAGGTCGTGGCAGATAACCATGCCGCGCAGCTTATAATTATGGACCTTCCACATACAAAATGCTTTAGCCCAATTTCGTCGCGCGCTGTGACGGCACATCGTCATCTAATCATCTGTGGTCGTTTGCTATAGCCAAATCGGAAATAACTTTTATTAATACTGCGTGTATTGTTGTCCTATTAGAGGCTAGGATTTTATTACATGATTGATCTTATTACTTGAAATGTACTTCGCCCAATAAATGTAGATTTTGCCTGTTCTCGTTATACGTTAGTTAAATTGTACAAACCTTGTATCGTCGCGCCTCCGTTATTATGCTTCACCATAATACGCCGTCCTCAACATGGTAATACTTCCAGGGGTAGGTGTATTTCGCGATTTGTAAATCTCAGCCGGCTTTCAACATACAAGTAGTGTGTGGATGGACAGAACTCGACAACCCACATACGTACAGGAGTGTGAAAGGAGATTAATGACCATGACGTAATCAATAACCGGGATCATTAACCTTAGTTATGATGGCTAGCATGCACATTTTACGGTCGTACATGGCGCATCAAAAAGCATAATTAAAGGGATTATCATAAGATGGACAGGACGCGACACCCCACGTACACGAGTGTGAAAGTAGGTTAATGACCACCGGAAGTCACTGACGTAACCAATGAATCATTAGCCCTAGTTAGCTGGCATGCACACCTTACGATCGTACATGGTGCACAGATGACCCCCCACCCACCCCCTCCTACCCCATCCCCACCAGCACTCCTCTCCCATACCCTCCCTCCCCGCACCGCAATATTCATTATGTTTAAACTTGTAGCTGGATCGATAATTGATCCTGTTACAGGCAAGAGATCACCCCTCCCAATGAATGACTCATAATCCAACCCGATGACAGGCACTACAGATGACCCACAGCATCCCCCCTCTCCTCCCACCCACGCTCTGCATTTTCATCATGTTTGAACTTGTACCTGGATCGATAATTAATCATAATGAATATAACTGTCACATGAAACTGTCATGTGTTCGAAAATAATTTCATAGAAGGCATTGAAAGACGTCATAACAGAAATACACCGACCTGAAAACTCTGAAATGCACCCGCCATATAAAAAGGAAGGGAACTCTAGCGCTAAACACCAGTACATCTCCCCACGCGATAGTGGCCACCATGGCTGTAATCAGATTTCACTGTCATCTCTGCTGACTGAGAACGACCTTTGCTTACCATGCTCAGGGTGTAATCAACACATTCCCTCTACAAGGCTGCATCACCACCGACGGCATTGCATCGTCAATTTCACACAGCAATATATATTCGCATTAATTAATAAGAGGTACTGGAAACATACAACAAAGTGCACCTGTAAATAACCGTCTACTTCGACAAACTATTAACCGCGTGCTTTTATTACTTACAACAGGTGCAGGAAAGGCGTCAAAAGGTGCAAAGATCCTTACTCGACAATCGTCTCCTGACAAACCAGGCGAGTTGCTCATAATACGTGCAAAATATTTAATGATTTAAGAAGTGAATGTTTGATAACAGGTTCTGTCCTATATAACAACTATGTTTATATTGTATCTTGCAGGGATTTTGCAGCAGAACCCACATCGTCCTCTTTCACCTCAACCCGGGCCGTCTAGAGTACTCTCATCACAGCCAGGACCGCCCAGGCCTCTCGCCTCAACCCGGGCCGTCAAGGGTTATTACACCAGAACCACCGCGTGTTTGTGTGAATAGAAAAAACAGTGATAGTGACAGTGAAGTTCATAGTGAAAGAGAAGATGTTGATTTCGTATACACCGCATATTATTTCTAGGAGGGAACTTTTTCAAGGGGCATCCGTAAGGACGGACTTTAGTATTCCCGACCAAGACCAGCCGTCACCGCCTGATTACTTAAGCCCTGGTCACACTAGTAACTTGTAGCTAGGGATCCCCATGTGTTTATAGAAAACGTCTGCAACCAGCTGGCGATCCTCGCAGCTAGCGATGGAAAACCAATACACCGCTGTGTTGGTGTTTGGTCGTTCGCTAGTGGGGGAGAGATCTTATCAAAACAAAAACTATGTTTATTTTATAATTTATCCATTTTTTAAATATTAAATATAATAACCAGTACATAAATAAACCTTTTAAATAAATATAAGTAATTTAAATAATTATGTACAATAATATTTTATTAGAATGAATAGATTATTGAAGGGTTACTCGCTTGACCATCGAACGTAAACACAAACATTCAGCAGGATTGGGATAATGGAGCTCTCATCCGAAATTACTTACGCTTTTCTGGAGAAAATAAGGAAGAATGAGATTCTGTGGAACACCAGCTTGGAAAACTAAACTTAAAAAGGTCGCTCATGGATAAAATTTGCAGCGAACTTCGCCTGGAATACCCAAAATATGCTGACCAGCTAACGACAGGTACGCCCACATTTTGTTACTACAATTTTATTAGTGTTATTACTATTATTATGATTATATGTGGTATATATTATTACTAGTAATTACCAATATTGTAGGTAAAATATGGATATTATGAGAGCTATGTAATGCTCTAATTATGAATAATAATATGCTACTGCTAGTCACTATTTTTTAAAGTCAATTTTACCCATTAGTTTTGTTTCATTTACCAATATGGTCAGGTTCTAATAATATTGTTTTATTTCAGAAATTTTGACAAAGCGGTTCCACTACTTAAGGAGTAATTTTCAAAAACTCCTAAAGAAAGTTGAAAAAACTCCAAGTGGTTCTGACAATACACCAGCTGTAAAATGGGAGTACTATTCTGCTTGCAAATTCATGCAGCCTGTCTACACGATAGATAGCAATTCCTCCAGTTTTGAAATGCCTAAGGATTCTACGGTAAGCCTACATTGTTTACATCTTATCCTTTATTATAGGCTGCTCTTGACCACCCTTTAATCTCCCTTAAGTGAAAGCTATTCATATATATCATCGTTGTTTAACATATATTAACTTTTTGATGGTATAAATAAATTTCTAAATTAATTTTCTTGTGGCAGGAGTATTTTGAGGTATAATTTAGTCCAGTTCAGTGTATTGTTTTTCTGAAATGACATAAGCCAAGATAGTGCATTGATGATGTTGGTGAGCCTAAGTCAGTATAATACTAATAATTTATCTGCGTCTCCAAGTTGCATAAAATATGTTTTGGATTTGTTTCACTAATAATATCTCTGTCATGGTTTTCTGTATGGGAAAAAGCCTACAATAGCAAGATAGCTAAGAATAATAGGATGAAAAATATATATTTTGTTAAATATTAACAATAAAGCTGCATCCGATTGAGGGTGAAATTAAATATTACAATTATCATTATGCCTTCTATAACTTAATAGAAGGTATCAGCCCTTTAACTTCCATTATAGGGTCTGCTACAGTACCCTAGCTAAGGACAGCATATTTTTATCTCATTCACAGAAATTTTCACAGCAAATATTTCCGAAAAACTTGAAAGATTTACTCACTTGAGAAATTATTTTGTGAACTTTTTATAAACTAGTTATTTTTACATTGATATATTAATTTTCTTTATGATAAGATAGAAAGGTTATATAAGCAAGTCTATCTAAAAGACTACTATACTATTACTATATTATAGTTAAATATTTCCCTAAAACATAAAATTCTTACTCACTTCAGAAATTATTTAAAATGAATTGATGAATTAGTTATTTTTGCATCATAATATTTTTTTTTTTATATGACAAAGTTGAAAGATTATATGCAGTAAGGCTACTTTCTTAGCACCCTGGTGCAATACTTTCTACTATTTTTATTTGTTTATTTATGTACATTCTCTCAAATAAGTATCATTGCCTCGTAGGTAGTTAAGAAATTTGAACGAAGCGCATGGTTTTTTAAGGGTCTTTAGACAGTGTGTCAGAATATCTAAGTTTTTTTGATTTTACGAAAAATTATCTGTGGTTGCTAAGGACAAGCAAATGAAATTCATCACTCAATTTTAACTGCAATCTACTCAAATATTTGATATAGCAAGATTGTTAATTTACTAGATTCGATTAACAATATCTCCTAAATTGCTGAATATACTTTTATCATTTTAAAGCTTGTTTCTTCTTCTTACAAATTGTACCAATAACTTATGACTTTTCTTGCCAAATTGTATCACAAACATGTGAAGTATACAACATCTTACATTTGGTGATGTATTTATTGCAGGCATCAACTGAACAGACTGAGGAGTTGGTATGGACCGGTGTCATAAGTGAATTGGTGGACGACCCTCTTACTGATGCATCAGCAAAGGACACAGATATTCCTTCTGCTTATTGCAACTCAAGTGAGGAATCATCAAGAACACCATCACCACTCTAAATAATTCCTGTCATCCCAAGGACAAAAAAGAGGAAGGCCAGTAAAGTTGATACCAATATGAATACGCAGAAATCAAGAATATTTCACGGACATCTTGCAAATTCACCGCTCTACACTCGGTTGCCCTCCCCTAGCCACAAAAGCTTTTACATGATTCACCATCACCCTCTCCAAGACAGAGCTCACATCCGGAGGTGAGACATTGAAAAAAATGTCTCACTGTGCAGCTATGCAATTTCTAGCGAAGACGATTGCAGAAGAGCTGTATGCGGATGGGCCGAGGAGGCAGAAGCTAAACTCGAAGAGTGGTTATCAGACGAGGGAAGCGCACTAGACCTTGAAACCATTAATGCTCACAACATAACAAAATCGCAACTTCTACTTCCAAGCTATTGGACGATATGTGGCTTACCCTGCAGATGCTCGAGGAGGCAAGAGCATCTTCAACCCCCAAGAGAAACACCAACTGTGTCATACGATCCATCGCAGCCGTTACTAGCTGCAGGTAAATCAAGAAATACCCCCGCCAAATGTGCGCGACACATTCCAGCTGGGAAACAGAATTGGATAGAGAACTTCTCTATGCTTATACTCTCCGAAAAAACAACCATATTCCGTGAAAATAAATACACGATAGGACAGGCGAGAAAGGGAAGAGAAGAAAACAAGGAGCGTTTACGTCTACATCCGCTTCTGAAAAAATGAGCACGCCTGTCTGATTACCGATTTCAATAGATTTGTGGATGCATTCGCACAGCGGGGCAGGAGCAAGCATAAACACTTTTGCCGCACATCCCTCTCTGCATTTCCTGATCAGAGATTAGCTGAATCCCACATGAGAGGGTGTGAGATACCGACGCAGATTAATTACCCACCTCGGGGAGCGAAACTCATCTTCAAAAATTACGGGAAAACATTCGGACCGTCACACATCTGTATCTATGACTTTGAAGCCTTCATGGACAAGACGGAGGGGGGAGGGAGATGTGCAGCACAGCACAAAGCCTGTACCTACATAAATATAATAGGCGAGGTGAAGTGGTGGATAGTTTCCTGTATCAAGGAGCTGACGGTGCCACGCAATTTGTCGAGAATTTATCCAACAAATGGCCAGACATCGTAAAAAGCATGCCCTACCACCATCTCCACATGTCCGATGAAGATGAAGCATTTGAGAAAGCAGAAAAGTGTGAACTATGCCACAAAAAATTTCCCACGCAACATCAGAAGCACAGACACCACGATCACACCAAACAATACATGAATTACATGGGGCCTACTGCGCTCGCTGCAACCTTCAGATGAGAAATCACCGTACAATAGTCCCGTGTCTTGCTTATAATCACTCATACGACCTCGGTCTGATTTTGAAAGAAATGCAAACTGACACATAAATCAAAATCCTTGTGAAGCAAGGGCTTCGATATTACTCCGTGGAATTAAACAACCTTAAGTTCCTCGACAGCTTGGCATTTATGAACGCAGGCCTAAACTCCCTCTTAGGCCTGCGTCACAGTAAGCGCTCACTCCGCTACTCCAAACACCTCATAAATCATTTACCAGCCGAGGCTCAGTCATTGCTTTTAAAGTCCAGGTATTCATATTCCCATATGAATACCTGGACGACCTGATAAAGCTCGAAGACACATGTGGATGTGGGTTTGCTAGCCGATGTGGTTACAGCGTGGAGGTCCATGCTCTCCGAAAAGTATGGTCTTGATATAGTAAACTATGTTAGTCTTCCAGGGTATGCATATGACGCATTCCTAAAGATGACAAAAACTAGCCTTGAGCTTATATCAGACCCCCGAACTAGCGCGCAAAATTGAGCGTTCGGTGAGAGGGAGGACTGACAACATGCGTTCGCCCTCTTACGGTGGCAAAGAACTCCCTCGTCAACCCGCATCATGACCCACAAAAGGAAAAAAGCACCTTCATATTGTACCTGGATTTTAACAGTATATGCTACGGTAATGTCCGAGAAACTACCATATGGTGATATCAGGAAATTATCACCCCGTGAAAAGGCAGAGTTCACTGCGGTGGGATTATCTAACCACAATGAAAACGGTGAAATTGGACAGTGGATAGTGGCTGATTTAAGAGTACCACCCGAAGTTGCAAGACAGACAGACGAACTGCCTCTCCTCATTCACCAAATGAACATAAGAAATCAGGACATATCCCCATATAACAAGCATCTCCTAGCATCGCAGAACAGACGCCTACCGGTTAAAAATACAAAACTGGTTGCATCACATCTTCCGCAGAAGGATTACCTCATTCTTCTGAAACATCTACAACTTCTAATTGACTTAGGGGTGAAGCTGCAACGAGTGTGAAATATACGAATTCTCCCAACGCGATTTTTTATCGCCTTTTACTCACCAGAATATTAAGGCACGTCGTGAAGCGACCGACAAAGCGCAACAACTGTTTTAAAACGCTCTCAAGCAGCGTGTTCGGGCGGTGTTTAATGAACCCTCTAAAAAGACTAGAACGTGCCAGCATGGCATGTAAAGCATCCTCATTTCTCAAAATGATTCGAAACCCTCTCTTTAAAGAACTCGTACCCCTTGCCCCACCCGGTTAATAATCTCAAGGCTTCATTCCGTAGACATTCAATACCCGCAATACGTCGGATTTACCATCTTGGAATTGGCTAAATTCAAGTTGTATTACTTTTATTATAAAATCTTAAAAGCTCATTACGGAGATCGGGTGAAGCTCTGCTACTCCGACACCATAGCTATATTATGTGGAGACAGATGATATTGACAAAGAACTTTCAATGTCTCCTTTAAAGAAGTGGATAGACACTTCTAATTTTAGCGATGACCATCCGTTGTACGATCCATCTGTCAAGGGCAAGCTCGGATTATTAAAATCTGCGACTGGGGAAATTCCCATAAACGAGGCAATATGTCTAAAACCTAAGACTTGTTCCCTCCTAAATGACGGTCAATCATCCACGGGCGTAAAGGGAATCGATCGGTCTAAGAAGAGAAAGCTGAAACAACAATTTCCGCCGAATTCTTTATGAGAAAGAGACGCACTTCTTTAAGCAGGTGAGCATCACCAACGTAAAAGGTCAAATAACAACCACGGAAACCAAAAAAGCGTGGTTTATCATTATACGATGACAAACGCTGGTATGTAAATGCATACAAATCGCTGGCATATGGTCGTCCGGACATTAAACACCACCCGGAAGCAGAGGAGGGAGAGGAGGGGAGGGGAGGGGAGGAGAGGGGAGGGGAGGGGAGGAGAGGGGAGGAGAGGGGAGGGGAGGGGAGGAGAGGGGAGGGGAGGGGAGGAGAGGGGAGGAGAGGGGAGGGGAGGGGAGGGGAGGGGAGGGGAGGGGAGGAGAGGGGAGGAGAGGGGAGGGGAGGAGAGGGGAGGGGAGGGGAGGGAGGGGAGGGGAGGGGAGGAGAGGGGAGGGGAGGGGAGGGGAGGAGAGGGGAGGGGAGGGGAGGGGAGGAGCCTAAGACGCGCGACAGCAGCAACAGGGGAGGAAAAATTAAATCACTTATGGAGAAAACAAAAACATCTCCAACCTCACTTTCCCCCTTTGTGTGCGCGCGGTAACAACAATGCAACAGGATACAACGTTATGCATCAGCAACAACAGCGACGACCCCGATCTGGAAACCCAAGACCTCGAAAGCGCAGAAAAGCACAAACTGGAAACCCCTTCATCATCGAGGAGGATCATTTTATACATTTTCTATACGCCCGTCCTCTATAACGATCGCGTTTTCTGTTGAAAAAAAATTACATAAATTCCGACAACTAAATTACTCATTTATTTTCTTGTTCCTTATTACCTTTCCTTTTCGTTTTTTATACCAATATATATCGCTCGTTGCTTTCCCAAATGTATAGGTTTTATTTCTTTTTTTTTCCATTATTTCTATTAATCTGTAAATATTTAACGATATTACCTTAATTGCCCCCCCCCCCCATAGGAACAACGCACTGTCAATCACTTCCTCACTTTCCTTTAAGCCCTTGCCATGGCTGGAACATCTAACTTTTGTTGTTAGAGAGACATGGGGTACGTTAAAATGTCTATTTAAGCACTTATTTTGTATTATGTTGCATTTATCATCATACATAATGAACATGCTAATTATACATTTTTTTATGCTAGGTACGAGCAATTCTGGCAAAATTACGGCGGCCAGGCCTCTTGCTCGATCTCTGCCGTTCACATAAATTAATTGCAGAAACAATGAAGTGTCCGAAATGCGACAATTCTTGTCGTTTAGACAATAACATTTATTCTTTTCGGTGCGACAGGTCTAGGAAAATAAATAGAAAAGTTAGATGCAATTTCAAAAAATCACTTTTTAAGAACACCTGGTAAGCTCGATTTTGAAACTAACTTAATTTTTTTGAATTTATATGTAAGACCTATTCTTACGAATCTGCACAGAGCGATTTTCAGTATCCAAACAAGATTATTTGTGATTGGGCAAGCTTCTGTCGGGAGGTTTTAATATCTTGTTGCTTAAATAATGAGTCAGACCAGATAGGAGGGTCAGGGGAAACTGTAGAAATGTATGAAAGTAAATTTGGTAAAAGAAAATATAACGTTGGTCTACTCATTGAAGGTCAGTGGGTTTCTGGAGGAGTATGCCGCACTTTGCTTAAAGTAATTAAGGAGCGTATCCACCCAGGGACAACGGTCATTAGTGATTGTTGGAAGGCATATAACTGTTTAGAAAAAGAGGGCTATCAACATTTAACTGTGAATCATTCATATAATTTTGATGACCCTGACACTAAAGCGTGTACCAATACAATCGAGCGTAAATGGAGGGAGGCCAAAGCCAAAGTGCCCCGCTTCGGCAGGAGGAAGTACCCCTTCGTCGGTTATCTGGCGAGGGCTATTTTCATGATGGCATACCCTGAACAAAATAAAAGGTTTCACCAGTTCCTCCTCGCCGCAGCTCAACTGTACCCTCCACACTGACGGTATGTCGCTATTTTTTTTTTTTTATAACGAAGTTGGTCTCTCTGTACGAAGTGCTAAAGAGGGGGGGGGGGCGCTTCTCCCCCTCCGTCTAGGAAAAAAATATAATGTACGAAATTTTTTGTGAACATTACATTCATGGTTATAGTAAAAATAACCAAAAACTTTTTATCAATGGAAAAAATGTGCGCTAATAAAAAATACAGGAGTTACAGGACAGGGAAAATAGAAGGTCAATCCAGCATTTTTTGAAGTCCCCATCGTGTTTACCTAGTAAGGACCAAAACATTACTCATTACTGCGATGTATCAAGTAGGCCATGTATAACTACGCGCTTGTGAAAAAGATTATTTTGTAATTATGTGTCTTATTCCGAATTCATGTATATAATTATTTTTTATTTTTATTATAATTCTTTTACGCGTTTTGGTAATTATTCACACTATTTTGCACAATAACCATGTGACAGTGAGACGCCATTGGTTCCGAAACGCCGGTGAGAAGCGTTACATTTTAAGTGTGTTGCGTCGATTCCGGGTCTTTTTTAGAGCCATAAAGTGGATGTACAAAAATAGATAGTATCTATCTCCGCTTGATATTTGAGGCCAACAAGTGGCCAAAATGTCGAAAAAAGTGATTACAAACCAAGGAACTCGGACCATAGACGGAATGTAGGTATGTGGTTTTACCCTGGAGCTCCAGAGGGCAGAGCACCTTGGCTAGGGAATATATAGATCGTAGTGTATAAAAGCCACAGGGTTAAGGTTAGGACGCATTGTACGATTACCACAGGGGATCTGGATTATGTGAAATCCCGTTGATTTTTACCGAACATTGGGTTTGCTTCCCGTAGAAACTAGGCGTGTCAATCCGTAGACTTTCAAAGATGGCGGGGGCGTCCGTAAAGTTTCACTGGGCGATTTTCAACGTTTTTTCGCGATTTTCGGGACAAATTTGGCTCGGGTTTTCGAAAAATCTACTTTTTAACGTTTCATAAATCACTTTCTGCAGGTTCCTATGGACATCCAGTGCCATTCATTATTCCCCCCCCTTCCAACCCCCGGTTCCTCAAGATCGTTGGGTAGAGAAATAAAAAAAAAAAAAAAAAAAATCTGATTTTGGAACTTAGTCTCTGGGAGGGAGCGTCGCTCTCGGTAACAATTACCAGTAAAAGACAATGTTCTCTACAAAAGCGAATTACTTCCTCAGTTTCACCTGATTTTTTTTTTTTTTTTTTTTTTTTTTGTAAAACGCACCAAAGCCACTGTCACAGTCTTGACAACGGTTAGTCATACTTGAAACTGACCGGCTGTCAAAGTGGGCATTCTTAGTTTACGCGCGCGAAGTATGAAATTAAATCACTAAAAAAAATATATGGTATAGGTAAAGTTTTGACAAGCCATCTTTAAACCGAAAAAAAAATTCTATGAACTTTCGTCACAAATCAGAAATAAGTTATTGAACACGCAAGTGTCACAGAGCCCGAAATATTTTAAAAATCGCCATCCGATATCCTTTCCTACTTTTTTGTAAACAAAACAATTATGCCGTTTTATTTGGTTTCATTTATTGTAATACTTTCATTTCGTAATTAGGAAAATTCCGCATAAACTTACTATGTATTGTCAGATGTATCTGACAATACATCATATTACCATCATAAAATCGAGTATTTACAGTAACTGACATTTCTTACTCTGCGCAAATCGATGTGTCTGGTCCATATTACAGGCAAGAGGGAACTGAAGAATTGCGCGCGATTTTCATAAACAACAATGTTACTGTATGAACTGCGCACGAAATTGAAATTTTATTGTATACCACATGCGCGTGACATTTGTCACGAGAGCCAATAGTATTACAGGAAATAGTATAAACCAATCACATGCCACCATTTGTGCCACACGTATGTATAGAGGGCAAGGAAAGCAAATATACCAATCTCTGCTCAAAATGGATCTCAGGTGCGTAGGTTGTGACCCACATTATTATAGAGTTATATCTGATTATTTTGAAGAAAAAAAAAAATGATAACGCTGTAGAGTTCCTGAGAGCACACGGTGTTTTGCCAAGAGCGGTAAGTTGCCCGCATTGCGATTTACCTTGCAAATATCGTGAAGATCGACATATGTGGTATTTTGGCAGATGGAAAAAATAGCAAAGACAAAACGGCGTAAAAGTTGCGTTTTCTCGACCAGCGATTACAAAGGCACGTTTCTGCAGGGGACACATTTGGAACCTTTTAAAGTAATTTTGTTTGTGAATCATTGGCTACAAGAACATTGGGATCACGCACAAATTATTAAATGTATTAGTATTTCTAAGCCAACTAGCGTAGATTGGAGGAGTTTTTGTTCTGAAGTAACCGAATATTGGTTACAAAATCAAAATTCAATAGGAGGTGCCGGTGTAATAGTTGAGATCGACGAGACGCTGCTCGTGTGCCGAAAGTATAATAGGGGCAGACAGTCGAGTCAGGTGTGGGTCTTTGGGGGTATTGAGCGTGTAAGTAAAATGAAGGTTAATTTTCCGACTATGACAATCCCTTACAGATTTGTTCTTGTGGGATGAAAACGAATCTGATAATTAAATTACTGGGTAAAATAGGCTGAAATAAGAAAAAATAGAGCACAGAAATGTGTAAAACAAGCACAAAAAACGCTTAAAATCGGCTAATGAAACTAGGGACATCGCCGCCATATTTGAAAGTCTTTCGAAAAATTCGAAGAACATTGCATCAATGTTAAGCTCGCTAGATTGTTTTACTTGGCTTTTATAAGATCAGTTGTAGACTACCATGCACTGCACTTGTTGTAGTGTAAGGAATCAAATAAATAGCTTGGATTTAGTGCAAATTGAAGCCATGAGGATTATCCTCGGAGCCCCGAAAACAGCAAGGATAGAATAGAATAATATTTATTTCCACTATATTTGGGGTCAAAGCTCTGAGGGAACCCTTGTATCTTTCAGACTTCCAAAAACAAATGCAGCATAAAATCACGCAAGCAGACGTGACTAATCACACACACGCGCACCCTCTAATAAACAAATTCTCCATTAACATTACAAAGCTCAATGTCCCAATTAGTAAAATACCACAGGGTCGATCCATTCTACCATGGAAAAATTCAAAATTGATCGTGCACCTTACGTGTCTACCACAAAAAAAAAAAAAAAAACAGTGTACATGACTGCGTGTTACAACAAATTGCATTAGCAACGGTTAAGGAACACACAGTCTATGGGCGATGATGTATACGAGTGTTACGTTGACAGATCCGTACAGTCTGGATACAAAGCTGGTTGTGCTTGTACTGTATACAAAAATGGCTTACTACAACATCAAGTTAATATGAGAGTGCAAAATTGGGCCAGCACTACTCAAACGGAGCTGGCAGGTATACTCCTTGCAACGGATTCGTAATGTCTCGGGGCTCTGGAGTAGTTTTCTGTGACTCTCAGAGTGCTCTTCGGACACTAAATTCTTTCAAGCAGGTGGCGATGAGGAAATTGTGAGTTGCATTAAGCGTAACGTAACTTGTGCAATAGAGCGCAATTTTAACATTCAATTTGTATGGATACCATCTCATGTTGGCATAAGCAAGCACGACCACGTCGACAAATTGGCGAAGGAAGCCTGTAGCAAAGATACTGTGAACATAGATCTTGGGATGCCTCTTGCTAGGGTTGCACACATATTGAAAAGTTCTCATAAGGAAGAACTAGTAGATCTGACAATCACTTAAAGGCCTGAAAGCTGTACCATAAGGCACTACGATCAGTATAGAGATAGCAAGCCTTCCTATGGGTGGCACCGAAATCAAACCAGACAATGTGACGTGGTTATTGCCAGAATACGTTTAGGTTACAGAATGTATTGGCAACTGCACGGTGCAAGAAGTGCAGATGAAACTAAATGTAGACTGTGTGACGAAGAAAACAAGCGAACGCTTGAGCATTATATCTCGGAATGTCATGTGATACAGCCTTTCAGACCACCTAACATGAGGTATAAAGAACTATGTGAATATTTCATTTCATCTGATACATTGGAAGATATACTCGTATTATATCCTAAATTTACTATGTAAAACTGCCGTAAACAAAAAAACAGTGTTATGTAAACACGGCAAGATCATGTCAACGTATTTTTGTATGATGTATGACATGTTTCTATATTACCATGTACAGTTACAGTAGTCACAGACTACTGTACTGTGTCAGATAGCCAGGGTGGTAAATAAACTTAACTTAAACCCATTTTTCGGAAAAAATCTACGGGATTTCACATAATCCAGATCTCCTGTGGTAATCTTACAATACGTCCTAACCAATAGTAAATGTTTATAAAAGGACCGCACCCGTCAGTCGGTCAGTCCCGAACTCCAGCCAACAATCTTGGGGGATTCCGTGGGGAACCGGAGGTTTGGGGGGGGGGGTGAATATCGAGGAGATCACTAATAAACGGCAATAATAAAGTTCAATGAAGTGGAAAATAATAAAAACGAGCCAAGAATCGTAATTTAAAAGATATAGAAAGTAGAAAAATGAAAAACTCTAGCCAAAAATCGTTCGCAGTAGATACAAATCGGCGTTACGGGCTCGAACGAACAAACAAGCATATTCTAAACGCACGATTTACAAGACCGCCGAAAAATAAGCCCCCCCCCCCCTCCCGATCCCTAACTGACCCGGGACCCCCTTCTGATCGCCCTACTTGCCTAGTTGGGGGCCGTAATAGCCTAGCCTAGCCCCCACCCGATCGTTGTATTTCCCTATCGGAGGCTCCGCCCCCGGACCCCCCTCCCGAACACAAGCTTTACCGTAATCATTTTACATACCTTAATGTGGAGGGTACAGGCGAGCTACGGCAAGGAGGAATTCGTGGAGATGTTTATTAGACTCGGGGATATTCATCTAAAACATCGCCCGAGCTAAGTACCCCCCACAAAGTGATATTTCCTCCTACCGTAGCGGGGAACTTGCGCCTTCGCCTCTCTCCACTTCCGTTCGATGGTGTTAGTACGAGCGGCTGTCACCGGGTCAACGAAATTTACCGAGTGATTGACTGTCAAACGGTTAAATCCTTCGTGCTCAAGACATGTATATGCCTTCCAGCAATCACTTATTATTGTACCCGGCTCAATTTCTTCTTTAATGATGCCGAGAAGAGTTTCGGCGCCTCGGGAAGCATCAGGGACAAGGAAAAATGGTCTTGTCTGACGGCAGACCCCGCCAAACACCCACTGCCCCTCTATTGCGCGGCCAACGTTATATTTGCGCTTGCCGAATTTGCTTTCATCAATTTCGACAATGTTATCAATGCCACCGTTTTTTTCATAGGTGTTTCTGAGACACCATGAAACGCACACTTCTCTGCAAAAGCGTGCTCAGTCAGTTTTTTTTTCGATAAACCTAGCTCATCTATCACTAGTTGATAAGAATTTTTTTTTAAGTATAGGTTAACGAAAAAGATATTCGTTTCTATGTCTATGTGACTTTTATCAAACCATGTGTGTTTGAAAATAGACCTCTGGAACTGGCATCTTACACGCCTATTGTTTATTTTCTGAGATCTGTCACATCTAAACAGTTTTTTCTTAATGTCTGTTCGGCAGTCTGCCCCACACTTTGCACACTCAATTGTAATAAGTAAGAGACCATGATCTCTACAAAGGCGAATTAGTTCCTCAGTTTCACCTGAAAATTGTTTGTAAAATACACCATAGCCACTGTCACAGTCTTGACACCGGTTAGACATACTTGAAAGTGACCGGCTGTCAAAGTGGCCATCCTTAGTTTACGCGCGCGAAGTATGAAATTAAATAATTAAAAAATATATATAAACACATGCCTTAACTGACGAAACAAGGTCAATGAAACAGAACAAAATATTTTCAACATCTGAAGTTTATATGAGCAAAAATATTAAGATTAGATACGTATGGGATGTACACGAAAAGATAAAATAGTAGAATACACGATTCGTCGTGACGTCATGTGACGTAGGTGCGCAGTGGACGAGCAGGTGGTGTGAACAATGCGCGAGAACTTAGTAAATATTAGGTCACGTGTGGATTTAACCGCGTCAACGCTGAGTGGTAAATATTAGGTCACGTGTGGATTTAACCGCGTCAACGCTGAGTGTACTCGCCGCGATACAGTTTCGATGTTTAACTTGAATCGGTGGGCTTCTGCAAATTAATGTTGATATCAGTCAATGTAGTTTTTCATTGCTTACAACGCTATGATCTTAAATTTTCTCCTAGTCGGTGCGGTCCTTTTGTATACTTTAACACTTATTTTACTGTACTCTTGGTTGACATATACGGAAAGTTTGCCCTTTCTTCGATTTCTGCAGGTTCCTATTGACATCCTCTCGAATGTCCATCGATTACCCCCCCCCCCCTTCAACCCCCGGTTCCCCACGCATCCCCCAAGATCGTTGGGTAGAGGAAACAAAAAAATCTGATTTTGGAATTTAGTCTCTGGGAGAGAGCGTCGCTCTCGCTAACAATTACCCACGGTTTAATTACGTGCGCCTAAGCAGTTTATTATAATTGAATTGTTCAACACTTGGCTCGCCTTCTCTGAAAATGGCCTTTTAGCGTATATCGTTTGCGCCTGCGTACTCGGGAGCTATTTTGTTTTTCGGACAAAGTTTGGCTTATTTTTTTGAATAATCGACGCATCCCCCAAGATCGCTGGGTAGAGGAAATGTATAAAAAGTGACTGCTGGGTCTCCCTACCCAGGGGTCAAAGCCCGCAAGGTGTGCCCAGTGCTGCGGGTCTCAGGTGGGGTGCTGACTACGCCTACTGTAGTCTCAGGTTACCTGCAATATCAGAGCACTGAAGGTGCAGGAAAAGCACAAAGTTCTGAAAGATCACACATTTACTATATATATATCTTACTAAAAAACAAACAAAAACAAAATGCCGAGCGAGACTAGAGGCCCCGGACACCTGGATAGCTCTTGTGACACACGAGCTTGTTGCCGAGTTATAAATGTGATCTGAGGTTTACAAAATCTTAACACGAGTGCTTAACTGACAGCGGTCACTCGGCGATGAGATGGATGGCTCACGAGCAGAACAAACCACCTGGCAGAAAAAACGGAAGCAAATTCCTGCGACCCTTCCCAGTCACAGCACAAACGGGACTGACGGCGCCTAACAGGACTCCTACCAAACCTCAAGGAGTAGAGCGGGCACGTACGCCAGTGACGCCATCTACGAGGGAAATAGTCCGCCGGAAAACGGGCAGCACCTTTTAGGGTATGCCCTTACATACTGAGGCGCGTTCTTTAAACTTGTCTGTAGGATAAGTTTAAAGAACGCAAGATTAAAACAAACAAGCATTCTAACATGTAAATCGAATGAAAGCCTTAGACACTTTAATAAAACAATAAAAGGAAAATGAACCAGTAAAAAAGGTGCGAACCAACAAGTAATAAGTAAAACAGACGAGTAAAACAAATAAAACAGGTGCGCACAGACAAGGAAAACAAACGAGCTGCAAAAAAAGAAGGAAAAACGATATCTAACGCTTTCATCTACTACAATACATCATTGGAAAGTCACGTTTCGACAAGGAAGAGAAGCTGGGAGAGTATGAGAGTATTGGATATTGGAGAGAAGGCGACATACGGTCTTGAACTATTCAGTAAAATTGTTTTAATGCTGGTTTGTGGGAGTCTGTGTTAACTCATTTTTCTTGTTTTATCAACTAGAAACGTTTATAAAGTGCAGAGATATGTGTTAAGGTATTAATTTGTGTTATTTTTTCAACTATTTTGCAGACTTTTATTTTTACTAGTTTCTTTTTTTTCGTCGTGTGTCTGTAGTGTAGTTTATATTGTTATTATTCTTATATTACATGCCACAGATGAAAAAAAAAAAAAAAGTTTTAAGATGTATTCCATGAAAGTTATATAAATCGACATCTGTTACATTTCTCCCTCAAAATTCTGTGAAACCACTAAAATATTCTGTAGACAAGTAACTTCAGCGGTACTGTCTGTTAAGATTAGAAATGCGAGATACTGAACTAAGTTTCCGATTTTTTTTTTTATCTATTCTTTTACGAAACGCAAGCTAAAAAAAATATATACATACTATCGCCAGTTACATTACTTCTCTGTATCCACATTAAGACCAGAATCTGGTACTAGATGTGCAATAATATCCGCGTCAGCTATCTGCTCCCACTTTAATATCCGCTATCGGCGTTTACATAGCATCCGCCCTCGCATCAACATCTGCATCCACATTAGGTAGCCGCACCCACATTCCCTTTCCCTATCTGTGCTGTATCAATGTCAGCATCTGTGTCAACATCAGCTAACTACACCTGTTTATCAACTATCCACATCCACACCAGCATCACGTTATCCACCCATTAACATCCCCATTCCCTATCCACACCTATATCGGCAGCTAACTACACTTGTTTATCAGTTGTCCGCACCTGTACCCACATCAGCACTAGCTATTCATACCCGCATTAACATCCAAATCCACTTCAGCATCAGAATGGGTAATTCGCACCCGCAGCAACTTCCATATCTTAATCAGCATCAGCTATCCACATCAGCACCAAACATAATCAGAAAAAAATCTGAATTCCCCATTTAATGACTTCTCCGCTCTTGAGGTGAATATGCGAGTATTATCAAGATTATACAACGCATCTGCATATATATATATATATATATATATATATATATATATATATATATATTTCCCCAAATCTCCAAACCAGCAAAATCGAAAGAAATTCTTTTCCTCGTCGTTTTCTTCTGCATCTTACCTTCTCTCCTGCTCTAAAATGGCCTCTTAAAGCAGGTATAGCGCTCAACAAAGAACCCGCGTCTTCGTGATTCTATTTCTAACCTTTCGTAAAAGAAAAAAAAAAAAAAATAAAGAAGAAAAAAACTTTGCACCTTGATATCGCAGTCTTATTTTCTACTTTGAGTATCGTAAATAAAATATAGGCCTACAGCTACATGTTGTTGACTGACAGTTTTTTTTTTTTTTTTAGAAGGTAAGTAACTTGTTTATTTATCCGACTTCCACGAAGAAAATATATTTTAAGTTATATAGATCTACGTATTCTTATTCGTGAGTGTTATTGTAAAATCCTGTCTCAAACAGGCGTTGTATAATTCTTCAACATAGCTAATATGAATATCCACGATTCTCTAAGCATTCTCTATGTAAAATGGTAGCTAGTGTAGCACATCAGGTTCTAAATAATTCAAGCGTTCTGGGATGATACTCTTGGAAGTGAACATCGTCAATTAAGAATGAGGTCAAAGTTGACAAGACCCGACTGAGGGTATGCAAAGTTAATGCTGTTCGTCTTGTTTGTCCAAATTTAAATCACGAATTACTCTTACCTTCTTATGGCAACGAGACCAAAGTGAATAGAATGGGATTCTTACTGTTTTACGATTGCATTTGGTAATTACTGTTTCAGTCACAATAACTAGGGTCTCACACTATCAATACAGTAGTTTAGAATTACTTTTCTGTTCTTTCTAAGTTTCTGCTCGCTGCATATAAAGCAGGTCTATATCTTTCAAACTCGAAAAAGTATCCTAATACTTTAAACATCATACGCCATTCATCTTTAAAAGACCCAATTTCATGTTTGACATAAAATGCTTCAACGTTCGTTTGTCAGCTGAAGAGGCTTTTAAAAGTTTCATACTCTGATTTACAAATATCAGTGTCAGCAGTATCCTTATCCCTGATGATGCCAGCAAATGATGTCTGGATCGCTAAGAACATGAAGAGAAGTGATCGTTCTCTCCTGATTTTATTGGCAACGGTAAGATCCAACAGAGAATTCGGAAATCACTGCTAGTGTTATGAATTGACTAAAGCTAGAAAGAATAAAGAGCAGGCGACTGGCTTGTGAATCTCCCCTGGGCGCAATCTCGGTATATGTTACTCTAACATCAATCGAGTAAGATGTACTGTAGCATACTGTATAATTATCTTGAATGAAGTATGATGTACTGTTATTCGTGATAACAATTAATGGTAATCTTACATATACATTGTATACGAATTAATACTTTCATAAACAAAAATATGCATGCAGTGGTTAAGATTAATATAGCCTGTCGAGTACTTTACAACTCTTGTGAACTAACGGAAAGAGGCTTTTTGCCAGGTACGGCCAGTGAACATATTGACTCATCACAGCTGAATGGACTACAGGGCAACCACAAAGTTGATTTTATCCTTTGACTTCACACATGACATCCCGTCACCAACAAAACCTGCAACAGATGATTCTAGCATTTACCGCATCACAAGTTCACTTCTTTTCCTACGTAGACCGCAGGACCAGTCTATATACTACTCAAAGCGTATTGAGTAACAGCATTTAGTTCCCTTCGGGTGGATATGGTAATGGGGACTTTCCTTGCGGGAGACTGGAACATTTCTGACCTTAAGTAAGGCGTACTTCAAAGTCCTAGTTTTCGCCTGGTAACTTGAACAATGCCGTGGAATATAATATAATATGTACATACACACATACACAAATACACACATACACATACACATACACATATACATACACACACACACACACACACACACACACACACACACACATACACATACACATACACAGATAAATACGCACACACACACACACACATGTATATGTATATATATATATTTGTATGTATGTATGCATATATATACACACACATGTATTTATATAGAGAGATACATACATACATATATCTATGTGTGTGTATTAAACGTATATATCATATATGTATATTTCATATACACACATATACATTTATATATTTATATGCATATATATGTATATATATTTATATGTATATATTTTATGTATGTATATATGTATGCATATATATATGTATGTATATAATTGCATGTATATTAATGTATGTATATGTGTGTGTATATATATGTGTGTGTATATATATGTGTGTATGTATGTGTATATATATGTATGTGTATATATATGTATGTGTATATATGTATGTGTATATATATGTATGTGTATATATATATGTATGTGTATATATTATGTATGTATATGTTTATGTATGTATACGTTCATGTATGCATTTATGTATATATACGTATGTATATATGTATGTATGTATGTATATATATGTATATATATGAGAGAGAGAGAGAGAGAGAGAGAGAGAGAGAGAGAGAGAGAGAGAGAGAGAGAGAGAGAGAGAGAGAGAGAGAGAGTGAGTGTGAGAGTGAGAGCGTAGAAAGAGAGAGAGGGAGAGAGAGAGAGAGAGAGAGAGAGAGAGAGAGAGAGAGAGAGAGAGAGAGAGAGAGAGAGAGAGAGAGAGAGAGAGAGAGAGAAAAAAAATTGATAGATAGAAAGATAAATAGATCGATAGATGGATAGAGATGTGTATATGTGAGTCTATGTATATGTATCTATATAACTATGTATCTAGCTGCCCATTCAGCTCGAAATATACCCACACGCACAGCATATGAATATGTATACACCACACACAAATATATAATCTGATTTGCCTTTACTCATCAATAAGTCATACATATGATTAAATGCATAACATACCATAATAGAGTATATTGTATGCGTATTTGTCCTCCCTTTCTCTCACACCCTCTCTGTTCCTCCCTCAATTTGCATAATACATTTGTGACCTTTTCTTTTCTGGTTAATAAATGATTATT
>NC_061848.1:20919588-20934588 GCF_019202785.1 Penaeus chinensis
TGAAAATTGATAATGACGATATAATAAGAACTTAAAAAAAATAAGTAAGAGAACCGGAATGAGAGGCTTCCAGAGGGCGGGCCAAATGGACTAAACCACGCCCCCTTTCTTCTCTCGAAGCGACCGAAATCAGCAGCTAGGGGGAGAAGGGGGGGGGGGGGGGGAAGGCTATGCGGTTGGGAAAGTGAAGTAAATCATGCTATGCCAGAAGAGCAACTGCTGCTTTTAGTGTTCTCTTTTTGATTTCTGAATTCCTATATCATCTCTTGCACAGTGGTTTGGCCTTCGTATAAAACAAATGATACATTTATTACGAAGAGGGAAGTAGATCATAGAAACCAAGAACATAAACGAAGAATGGCTTTAAGAAACAGAGAAGAGGGGAAGGAGGGTTAATAAACGATAAAACACCCACAATATCCACGAATGCATCTGCTGTACAGTTATTTCTTTTAGTCAGCTAACTTGAACAAGAAATATGGATGGATTCTCTCAAATATCATCGCTGTCGCTTTTCCTCTGCCTATGAATTATTTATTTGTTTTTTACTATTTGTGACTACTGTACATCTCAGGGCTTCACATAGAATGTTGGATTAGAAATTTACAACTATGATACTGAGAAAATATACAAGTGCATCGGTAGACCTGAAATGTATTATTTGAATGTATTTTAATGCAAGATTAACAGCAATTGGTGATACAATTAAAAGTTGCAAAATTGGAACCATTTAATGTAAAAAACGACTTTAGGAATACAGGGTTACTGTGCTCAAAACAGTAAAAATTCGAATACAAATAAAGTTCTGAAATGTAACACTGGATGTTATTTTTTATTACTATATTTTTCACCTTTTTTTTTCTTTCTTTCTTTCAATATCTTGCTTAAATACTGCTGAGGTACAAGTTGTCAACATCAATGAAAACACGTCTGAAGAACTCTTAACAAACTTCTTTAACTTCCAGTCGTCTTGCCAGGTCCCAGGATTTCAATTTATACATTTTTTATTCATATTTTTTTTTCTTTTTTTTTTTTAGGCAGCTTCAGGAAAAAGTCTACTTACACACTCTTCCATTCACTCACTTGTTATGACTATTTCCAACAAATATCATATTTACAGCAAGAGCACAAGTTACTTCACTTGCGCTGTTCATTTTGTTCCCCGTTTGTGTAGCGAGAGAAGTCCAGATCTTCTTTGTAATTTACCATCCCGTTTTGGAACACGGAGTAAAGAACACAGACAGATCTTTAATATTCAGCTGGTTATTCATAAGTATATGAATAACATTTCCCCTTCGATTAAAAAAAAAAAAAAAAAAGAGATTACGAATGAGTATTTTCCTAGTTTAATTTGTCTAATGGTTGGTCGCCGTTAAGTCTCGTTCTTTTGAAACTTCCTTGAAAAGAACGGTGATGATAAATTTTCCTTCACCAAGCACAACCTACAAAGTGGTTCAGAACCTCGCGTCCTGTAGGCAGAGTAAGGAGTCACTAGAAAGCACTGAAATGTACATGAAATCTGCACGCACCTTTCACCATCACTTACAGCTTAAAATCGCCACCATGAAGTTTGTTTTTTTCTGTCGTAATGACTGTTATTATCACTACCATTCCTCGAACAACAGAATAACGTTTTCCCCATATACAAAATAGAATTTCTTCTTTCTCTTAAATAGGTTTTTTTTTTTTAATGTTTTGTTCTATTTTTTTTAGCATCGCAACTCGACAAAGCTGCTGCATCCGGTCGTGTTTTTTTTCCATTCCTCCCTTCTTATTCATTCATATTTTTTTCCTCAAACACATATTCCAGCGCAGGAGAGATGCACAGCTGTTGGGAGTCGCGTGGAGAGCACCAGGAGTCCGCCGCAGAGAGGGGGGGGGGGGGCGGGCGACGAACCTCACCGCATCTCGTCGCAGAACCGGACCTAGCTGCGCGTCGCCGTGGGTCACCAGGTTCAGGTCGCGGTTCTCCACCTGCACGGCGTCGATGCACCCACGGAAGCCCTGGTAGTACGCCCGCGGCAGTCCGTCCGGGATTCTGGGGGAGCCACCTGTGGATGCGGGGAGGGAGAGGTGAGAGAAGGGAAGGAGGGAGGGGAATGGGAGGCCTTTCTGTTGGTTTTGTTCTGTGGTGTGGTAATAGGGCGAGGATCGTATTTTATATTGTTGATCTCAACTTTATTGAGCTAAAGACTGCGTTTGGTTGATATCCGCGCACGTATGGAAACGCAAATACGTCGACCAACACAAACACGAAATAAATATCCCGTTAGCACACCGCTAGTACTCCTCCACGTCACAGTCTTCTTATTTCACGAACTCGAAACCCAAGCTTACCGATCCACAATTTGCCGTTGGTGTTGAGTGTCGTGGCGCCCTTCTCCGAGACGCCCTTGACTGGTCGCTCGTTGTCCACCCTGAGGACGCCCAGCCGCTTCCTCCTGTGCGCCACCAGGGTGTGCCACTGGCCGTCGTCCACGCGCGTCTGCACAGGGTAACCGGGTTAGGATTACCATTGCTAGCATATTAATTGAGTTGTTCGATGGGGTTTATGTTTTGGCGCACGGAGTTTCGAAAAGAAAAACTGCTTTGACTTGCGAAATATCAGACAAAATATATCTACATTTAATAAATCCCATTTATACATACCTGACCACAAACGAACACGCATATATGTGCGCATGCTAGATATGCATACCCACAAAGATAGACAAAATCTCACCTTAGACCTAACTATGTGGAGCGTCTGCTGCTTGCCGAGGTTGTAAGATAGTTCGATAAAACCGCCGTTGATCGCGATGGCCAGGTAGTCTCCCGTGAGTGTCGTTCCCTTGTTGAGCCAAACGAGCAAACCGTCGCCACTGGTCGCGCGGAAACGAATCTCGAACTGGTTGGTTGTTTGTCCTCTTTTGCTGGAGAGAGAAAGGAGGTTGGGAGATGAGTTGGGAGGTTGAGAGGCTTGCTAGTTCCTGGGTCAACAGCACAATTTATATTTTTATTTATTTATTTATTTATATTTGTGGTTTTACTAATGATAGGTGGATATTTTTTTCCACAGAAGTGAGGTTTCTTACTACTATTCTATCATATTTAAGCTTAACGCATAGATAACAAAGGCAAATGAAGTAATGAATTCATAAGACCAGCCAAAAAAGAACAAAAAAAAAAAAAACATAAATAGCTTACTTTCACGCAAAAGGTCTTCGGTGTAATATTCCTGTTATTCAGTAGGACACACATACATACTTGACTTTGTAAATATACTCTTACTTCTGAATATTGTATACAAAAGGTTCTGTTAACGTAGGGCAGATAAAAAAAACAAAATAATTTCTTGACTCAAAATAGAAAACCTAGTTCATTGCATACATATATAAATAAATACAAAACAGTAAATGAAAACTACAAAACACAAACCTTTCAAAATTTTGATAATCTGCAAAAAACAATAACAATAGAATAAAACAGAAAAATAATAACAAAAGAAAACCTACCATCAAATGCAGTAATACTAATATTGAACATGCAACATATATACATAAAAATAAATTAAAAAGACCCCCCCCCCCCCTCCAGAGCCCCAAGCGAAATCATGCGTGTTAGTGGCAGCTCACCCCACGAGGTCGTCATACTCTAGCTCCTGCAGGATCGCGTTGTTGTCCTCGGGCACGGTCTCCGCGAACACCGCATCCTGGATCATGTTCTCCTCGACGGCGCTGCCCATCGGGGTCCCTCCTTCGGCAGGATCCTCGGTGTCCTCGAAGCGGTAGTACTCCTGCTCCTCCAGCGCCGACAGGAGCTCGTCGTCCCCGAAGAGAGACAGGAACCCCGACCCCGCCTCGTAGTCTTCGCCTTCCTCTTCCCCTTTATCCCCTCCTCCTATTCCTCCTCCTCCTTCTCCCTTCCTCAAGGGATTACCCTCCTTCTCATCTTCGGACCCTCCACCTCCTCCTCCACCTCCACCTCCACCTCCACCTCCACCTCCTCCTCCTCCTCCTCCTCCTCCTCTTCCTCCTGCTCCTCCTCCCTCTTCCCCATCTTCCTCATAGTCCTCTTCCTCGAGGAAAGCTATGTCTTCATCAAGGTCGCCCTCGGTGGGGTAACTGAGGTCGAGGTCCGTCCAAGGCTCCGGGAAGTCGTAGTCGCCGTAGTCGTCCGTCGAGAAGTTGTAGCGAGTCAGGTTGCTGTTCCGACGCATGCGCAGAAGGGGCGGGCGGTTGAGCGAGAGGAAGCGTGGGTGATAAGGCGATAAGATAAGAGATTGTAATAACAAGGGGATAGCGAGGACGCGAGAGGGAAGATAGCGATGAGAAATGAGAAGTTATGATAAGAAGGGAAGTGCGCGAGAACGAGTCGACGGAGGGAAACGCAGTGATAAGAAACAAGAAATTGGTAAGAAGGAATAATGAGAGAACGATAATAAAAGGGATAGCGAGGCGAGGATATGGTGTGAGATCGTGTATATAAAGAGTGGTGATCGACGCTGATAAGGAGAAATAGGAGAGAGAAAAAAAAAATAAAAATAGAGAAAGAGAGAAAAGACGAGACGATACGACGATAAGGAATAGAGACAACGACGAATAAAGAGAGAAAGGACCGACCGAGTGGAAGCCGATAACACAAAATTAAGCAGAAAACGTGTTATAATAAAGACGTAAATAAAGAACTACCAGGGAATTCAAAATAAAGAAAAACCTTAATGACAAGTAATAATAAGAAAACGAGTAATAGTAACAGGAAAGAACCGATATTGTAAAAGCCGATATCAATAACTCTAAAAAATAATTAATATGTAAACGAGGTTTCAGGGACGAAGGCGAGAAGAGCAGTAAATGCAGTCGAGAACATAATGGGAAGAGAGAAAGAAGCGATTGGACCGAAGAGCGGCGAAGCAGAATGGTGATAAAAATGATAATGAAGCAAGCGAGGATGAGAAACAGGAGTGGGTGGAGAGAAGGGAGGAAGAGAGGGAAGAAGAGAGGCGATAGGGGAATAGAGAGAAAAGAAAAAAATAGAGGACGGAGGAGGAAAGCGAATATGGCACGTGGAAAGTATCGGTAATGGATTTGTGAATCTGTGCGAGCTAATGAGAAGTAAGAAATGGAAACAAATATCCGCCAATATCTACAATCTACCATAAGATTGTTATGTTAGTTTCTACATGCATTTCCCAACAACGCACAGTAGTTAATGGTTAATATTGCATTTCAAGACTAAAGTTAGTATCTCTGGAATATCTGTTAGTATTTAATACAGCAACCATCGGGCTGGACATGACACTTACACTCTGTAAACCATGTTGGGGAACTTGAGGAAAGTCTTGCCGTCAAACTTGACTGGTTTCATCATCTGGTTTTCGTCAGAACCTGTCAAAGAAGGACACAGAATGAACAGACGGCTATTAGCTGTTATCACTGGGATCACAAAATGGGATATTGACTAGACTCCAACTTTTTTTTTTTTTTTTTTTTTTTTTTTTTTTTTTTACAGTGAACACATCTTAAAAAAGAGACAGGGAAAGAAAAATAAATATATTTCCCAATATGGATCTCAGTCTTTCCGATTACATGACGACATATGCCACTAGAAAAGGCGACCGAGACAGAACCCCGAAGAACGTACGCTTCTCGCAGAACTTTCCGGTGAACGAGGCTGGACACTTGCACAGGAACCGGCTGAGGAACGGCTGGCACACACCGCCGTTCTGGCAGGGATTGTGCAGGCAAGGGGGCCCACGGTACCTAAAGCAGGAGAAAGGAGGGGGATGTCAGTAACCTTGCGGCAGGATTGAAACACTTCTGTAATTATGCAGCGAGTGGCTTTGTAATGTTATAATGTAACTAATGAAATGATACCAAGAATGGTTTTGTATCTAAGCTCTTTTGCTATGTTAGGAATGTTGTATTTGTAGTAAGATAAATGGCTGGATATCTATAAGTACATTTGCAAAAATACTTGAGCACAGTAACTAAAAATGTCCCGATCTTATCATAACAGTATATCATCATAATAACATTACCATAACATATCTCATACTAATGCTACAGTATTGCACATAATTCAAAAGCGACGCTTTAACACGCAGACCCTCACCGATACCCCGGATCCCGCTCTGATACCCAATGACTCCTCTCCCACACCCAATGACCACTCTCTGACACCCCGGATCCCTCTCCGACACCCAATGACCCCTCTCCGGTACCCCGGACCCCTCTCCCACATACAATGATCCCTCTCCCACACCCAATGACCCCTCTCCCACACCTAATGACCCCTCTCCCACACCTAATGACCCCTCTCCCACACCTAATGACCCCTCTCCCACACCCAATGACCACTCTCTGACACCCAGTGACCACTCTCCCAGACCCCAGATCCCTCTCTGACACCCAATGGGACCCCGGACCCCTCTCTGACACCCAATGACCCTCTCCGACACCCCGGACCCCTCTCCGACACCTAATTACCCCTCTCCCGCACCCAATGACCCCTCTCCCACACCTAATGACCCCTCTCCCACACCTAATGACCCCTCTCCCACATCCAATGACCACTCTCTGACACCCAGTGACCACTCTCCGAGACCCCAGATCCCTCTCTGACACCCAATGACCACTCTCCGAGACCCCGGACCCCTCTGCGACACCCAATGACCCCTCTCCCACACCCCGGACCCTTCCCTGCACCCACTGACCCCTCTCCAACACCCCCTGACTGATCCCTCTACCTCCCCTTACCTCCTGACGCCGCGGCCTCCCCTCGCCCTCTCGTCCAGGTTGTCCAGCACCTCCGAGTTGACCAGCAGTCTCTGGATGGCTCCGTTGAGGCCCATGGTGACGCCGGAGTCCGGGTGAGCCAAGGTGAAGTTCCTGTGGGGAGGGAGTGGGTCTTATTTGAAGTCTTGGCGTTTGTAGACATGAAGGTGTGGGCATAATCTGAATAACTGATGAGACTAAAAAAAGCTAGTAAATGAGGAAAATGAGACAGTAAATTGTGAAAATATTAAGAGCTAATGAATGATGAAACTGATAATAGATCATTAATGGTGGAGACTAATAAAAACGAGTCAGTGACGAAAATAGTAAAAGCTAATAAATAACTAGAGCTAATCGAAGGCGACTGTTTGGTTTCTGCGAAGTGCTGAGCGTAAATGGATATTAGTAACTTTTCGTAAAACGCCGTAGTTTAACAAATAATATTCTCTAGTTTACAGATCTTGCCTCATTCGCAGACTGTTCTTATACGCGTTCAAATATGGATATTCATAATATTAATGAGGATGATAAATTAAATACTACAAAACAAAAACTAATTTCTGTTATATAACAAAATATCGAAACAAAAACAAAGCATAAAAACGGAACAATAATACGAAGAAAAGACAACGACACAAGAAAGATGGAAGGAATGAAAGAAAAAAAGAACTAAAGCAAGCACGACTTACTCTAAGCCTCCGAGGAAGAGCGGCTGGTTGAGGTTGAGCTCGGTGAGTCTGGGTCCGCTCTTGCCTCGCACTTTCTTGCCCCTGTTGAGCTGCAGGATGCCTCTCCTCTTCTTCCTGCGCACGCGTACCATGTGCCACGTGTTCAGGGCGACGCGCTCGGGGCTCCTAAGGCGGTAGGAGAGAGAGAGAGAGAGAAAAGGAGGATAATTATTGACGGTTATGGACCAGCTCTTGTCTGAGATGTCGGACTCTCGTTTCTCTCTTTCTCTCTCTTTCATACTTGTTTGATATATTTCCCTGGGACAGGAAGTTTCCACTGCTCGCATATCCACTAATACAAGATCAGGGATGTCATGTATTCTTTATATGAAAATCGTTACTTTTAGATTGTGCAGGAATTTGACATCGGTTAAGAATAATCATCAATCGTGGCATTTAGCAATTAGTGGACTTCAGTACATAAACAAACTGACATCGACTGATCTGACAGCAAAATGAAGTCACAAGAGACAAGGGAAAAGGGTCCATATTGACTGGAAACGTACAATACGTATTGAGGTGTGCCATGTTTCATCTTGCATTCGTTCAGAAAAAAAATATTGGACGACACAACACGCAAATACAAAGCTTTATTTTTTTTGGGAGAGTGAAGCACCATCAAAGAAAGAAAAAAAAAGAAAAAAAGGAACAGAGAAAGCTCATGAAACAAAACATAACGTGTGAATCGAACATTTTTTTTCCGCCAGGGGAAAAATATAGAGATTCTACTTGCCGGAAAGAGGCGAATAAAACATACAAAAGTAATGGAAAAAGGAAATAAAATCGAGCATAATCTTTTGTGTAAACAAACGAACGTGAGTGATACGAAAATCTTGCAAACTATATGTGTTGTTACAGGAAAATCAACCGTTGCAATTAGCCTTCGAGACAAGAAACCCCCGATGCACTTGTTCGAATCAAATAAACCTTTGGCGAGAGGGAAAAAAATCTTTTCATAAGCTTCATTTGATTCGAACACTCGCTCGTCGGGGATGCGTGTGAGAAACTCATATTGCAGATGGTGCAAGAACACTTTTTATGCAACGCATGACAAGCCTGCAACTCTGGCAGAAGAAGAATCACTTGTATTGACCCGACTTGACCCGCGTCCAGCCGAGAGAGGTCGTAGGACAGCGAGGTCTACAATATGAGTGAAATACTCAAGGGTGACTGAGAGACCGCAAGGACAAAGATAAACATAAACATTACTTGTGCCAGAGTAAGTTCAAGAACAAATGTGCTTGTTCGTGTTGCTCACTCTGACCTGAAGTTTGTTTACCACCTACATCAGTGGCCCACTACTTACTTCAGCCTGAATCTGAAACAATATATTACAGTTGGTGATTCGGTGTGGGTAAAGCTGCTGGTTCTATTGTGACATACATTTTCACAAACAAAACGGAACATGACAGTGTTAAATGCCAGACACTCCTTAAAAAGGTGACTGTCTTTTGCTCTTTTAAGG
Organism: Penaeus chinensis; assembly: GCF_019202785.1. Lineage (NCBI taxonomy): Eukaryota > Metazoa > Arthropoda > Malacostraca > Decapoda > Penaeidae > Penaeus > Penaeus chinensis. The sequence continues at coordinate 20,928,537 of NC_061848.1, forward strand.
GTGTGAATCAGTCCACTTAGTCGCAAAGAGCTTGGCTGTGTTAGCACCAGCATGTTCCCATTCGCATGCCCTAACAAACTCTGATAAATTTATGGTAACGATCTAGAGAATAATAATGATGAAAAATAAATAAATAAATACCAATCTATAATGCAACTGATTAAATAAAGGAACATTGCATCTCAAAATACCCAATGCAGACTATCCACTGAGGTAAAGGGGGAGGGGAAGGGAAGGCAGGAGACGGAAGGTGGAGAGGAGTGGGGGGGTGGGGGGTTCGATTTGAGAAGACGAAGGAAGAAACAAAGGAGAAGGAGGGAAACGAAGAAAACCTCAACCAAAACGCAAGACCCCGTCAACTCACACGAGCGTGGCGAGTCCGGAGCCGAGGTTGTAGGAGAACTCGAGGTGTCCGTTGCGCAGGTTGAGTGCGATGAAGTCTCCTCCGCCGCCCATCTGCCCGTTGTACAGCAGGACGCCGTCGGGAGAGCGCGTCAGGAACCAGATCTCGAGGGCGAAGGACATGCCCACGTTCTCCAGGGTGGGCAGCTCCAGGTACGCGTCGCCGTCGAAGTCGGGGATCACCATCTCGCGGAGGGTGCGGTCCACTGGGGAAGGGGCTCGCTTAGTTGGGCTTATGTCGTTATCCTGATATCGATGTGTTTAAAACTCATGGAAATATACCAGAGGACCTAATATCAATAACATCTTTCACAAACATCTCTCACATCAGCCCATAATACCATATATGTTTCTAAACCTCATGTACATTACCGCATGCGTGTCAAAATAATAGCAATAAAAAAAACTCACTCTGGTCACACAGCGTTCCTCTCCTGCCAGGGGGGCACTTGCACAGGAAATCCTTGGTCGGGAGAGTGACACAGGTTGCCCCAGCTTGGCACGGCTGGCTCTCGCACGGGTCTAGCTTGACCTCGCATCGCTCCCCTGCGAGACGGGAAAATGGGTCACTTTAATACTTGACGTATATTTCTGTTGGTTATGCCATAAGCCTATTATTGGCTATTGATACGGGAAGATACTATCGCATTATAAGCTTGATATTATTTTTACGTGTATTTTTAAATTTCAGAGTGAGATAATTGTTTCAACTGAGAACAGAATGTGTTGCGCAATCTTTAATTGTTTTAATTCTGTTCGGCGAAAACAACAAAAAAGTATTTAAAATGACATTTCAATACTTTGCACAATACTATAAAAGCTATTCATTGATATGTTTAGTCCTTTTAGCTAATACCATAATTATTACAAATCCTTAACACAAACCCCGTCAACAGCAACAGCATCCCTATCCCCACTGCCACCATTTCCCCCATCCACCTCTAAATCCACCAAACACTCACCGATAAATCCTTGAACGCAGAGACACTTGAAATGGCCGTCGTCCGTAGGCCTACACGAGCCGTGGTTGAGGCAGGGCAGGTTGGCGCACGGCGACGCGGAGCACTCGCCCACGTGTTCGGCGCGGATCACGTGGGGGGAGCCGGGCCACACCAGGTCAAGGGGACGCCCGTTGATCCGGACGGAGCGCAGGCAACCGACCAGGCCCTCGGAGGTGCCCGCGTTTTCCCAGACTCTGCGGGGGGAGGGGGGGGGGGGAGGCACGGGTAATGAGTTTGGGGAGTCGGGCCTCGTATGAACTATCTTTATGAAGGAAATATTTTTATATTAAACAGCACCTCCTAATTAATAAGAAAGTGGCTAACATCTAAAGAAATTATATCAAATGATAACTCTTAATGGGAATAACACAACACTCCCCACAAAAAAAGAGAAGAACAATCTAAAATACCCCAAGAAAATAAATTCTATGATACACAAGGATGAAATGAACACTATAAAAATACAACAAGAAAAAAAAAAAATGAGAATCCCCTACACCAAAGATTTTGAAATTATCGCCTCATCTTTCCAGAAACCCCTTTTTTATAGAGTGGGTTTCCCTGACGTCCTACGCATCCAAAGGGTCCCGAACGCACCTCCTTTCGTTGGTTGGGACGTATCCTACGTAGGTGGAGCCTCGCAGGTCCAGACTCTTGAGTGTCCCCGGGGCCTTCCCGATGGCGTCCTCGGCGTCGTCCAGCTGCAGGATGCCGTCGCGTTGGTACCTCTTGGCCACCACCTGCAGGAGCGACCAGGAAGACGCCGTGAGGAAGATTGTTGGCTCCTCTGGTGAGCTTTGGGATTCTTGGTTAAATGCATAGACGGACATGTATGCGTCTACGCGTTTATATGTGTTATCTCTCTCTCTCTCTCTCTCTCTCTCTCTCTCTCTCTCTCTCTCTCTCTCTCTCTCTCTCTCTCTCTCTCTCTCTCTCTCTCTCGCTCTCTCTCTCTCTCCCACACACACAACTCCTCCCTCCCTCCCTCCCATATAAGCCAACCTACTCTCCTTCCCCCAAAACGCCTCTCCACCCCCCTTCCCTCTATCCCCCACTGGACCCCATCCTAACCCTACCTCCAACCCCAACCTACCCTATGGAAGCGCTTCATCTGGACCCTGTGATGACTCCTGATGACCGCCGGCCCCGAGCCCAGGTTGTAGCGGAATTCCACGTATCCGTCGACCAGTGCCAGGGAGATGAAGTCGCCGGATCCGTCAGGCTGCTGCTGGCTGTACAGGAGGATGCCGCTGTCCGTGAAGGTGCGGAATTCGAGCTCCAGCTGTTTTGGGAGAAGGATTCAGGATGAGTTAAGTTGAGCTTTGAAAGTATTGATGTATGAAAAATATTTCAGTTGGGGGTGTTTTGCAAGAGTATATGATAAGGGTTGCTCTCATGTGTTTCCAATGACATGGTTACTCTTTCATTCAAATTCGGCGCTTGGATTCAAATCCAAGACATACACAACAAAGGCGAATAAACAAGTAGATGCCGAGACGCGTGCTGTACACTGACCAACGTTATTGCGTCTCGAGTCCATTAAATTTTCTGAAATGCTCGATCTCCAGGATCTCACCTGCACTTTATTGTAGGCCTTGATCTTCTTGACCTCCAGGTAGGAGGAGCCGCTGAAGGAGGGCGTCTCGTAGGGCGGAGGGAGCTCCTTCTCGCACTGGAGGCCCGTGGTCCTGGGGGGACACTGGCAGCTGTACCCTCCATTGGTGAGCTCCCGGCAGGTGCCTCCCCTCTGGCAGGGTCGCCGAACGCACGCCCCGACGACCTCCTCTCGCCCCGGGGTCGTCACTGCCGCGAGGAGAGGCCAAACAAGGCTTGTCAGGTCATCCCCTTCGAGTCTCGCGTCATCACATCATTTCAAGATTCATAATTCCAGTGAGCAAAGGCCGACATGATTAAGAGAATGATGGTACGGAAAAGTCATTATGCATGAGACACATCTAAAGATATAAACGGACCATTAACGTACACAGTGCAGGTGCAAGCGAGCCATGCAATGCAGCACCTTACCTGTCGGGAGACTTACCCACGCACGTCTGACGGTCGGCGCTCTGAGTGTACCCGCTGCGGCACGTGCAAATGGACGTCTTGCAGCGGGAGTAGGGCACCGAGCAGTCCTTGTCGCGGTAACAGATCGAGCCCAGCAGGCCGAAGGCGGCGATGGTGACGGGGGTGGGTGGCACGCTGAAGATGCTGTTGGAGAGGCTGTGTGTGCTGGATCCGGGGGCGCCGCCGATCACGTACTCGGGCAGCAGCAGGTGGCGTGTGGCCTTCGCCGCCTCCTCGCGGTGGGGCTCCGTCGACAGCGGCGCGGTAGACCGGCGCAGCGGCGACTCCGTCACGCCGTCGGATTGGTTGCCTATGTTCATGGTGCACATGAGAGCGGCGCTCACACTCGGGGGCGGCACCACAGATAGGTGCGGTGCCGTAGGGGCGGCGCCACACGTAACAGCAGTGCCACACACATAGGAGCGGTGCCACAGATATCGGTGTGGTGCCACACATACGAGCAGTGCCACACATACATGCAGCACCGCACACAGGAGAGCGGTGCTGCAGGTCCCCGAGTGGCGCCACACATACGCACGGTGCCACGTGGATGGCGCCGTGCGTATGTGCGGCGCCGCTCGAAAAGAGCCACAACTCGAGAGCCGCAGAGGCCGCGGCTCGAGCGTCGGCGGGAGGGAGGTTGTCACATAATAGAATCCATAGCAACATTAGCCAAACGGAGTGCAACACAGGTGGATGACAACACGTGTAACAAATGTGCGTCCTACTGCCATATCCAGAAACTCTTGGGCTCGCCTCGAAGCGCCTCAGAGGAACTAACACTACGGCAAAGTCTAGTGAGAGTCTAACACAAGAGGTCGTTGGTGCAACACAACTACACGCTTCCAGACATTGACAGTATTACGCTCACGAGGGTTGGGACACAATGGGAGTTTATATGTGATGTTTAAGTCAACTTTCAGATCAGAATTACGTTAGGTTGTGACTTTAAAAAGGGGAAGACAACTCGAGAATTCTCTGACTCTCTCTCTTCTTTCTTCTTATTTTTTAAAAAGAAAAATATACTAAAGATCTTGCGTGCGAAAGAAAAAAAGTTCAGATTTAGTGAAAGTATACAGTGTGTTCATGTCATTCAGTTTATAAGGAATGCCAGTCAGTTTATGGCACTGAGGGATGCGACTCGGGTAGATCTTAACACAAAGGCCAAAGGAATTGTGGAGTGGACTTGGGTCTCAGACTGAGCATGATAAGAGAGTCTTGAAGTAAAGAAACCTCTTGGCTTTCCTTGATCATCAGTTAAACAACACCAGCGTCGCCCACAGGTCTCCGCACACCCTCAAGAAGAGCAGAGACTTGTGAGCAACGCCTTTGTCTTAGTCTTTCTTTTCTGTTTATATTTAAGGTGCGGTGAATGATAGAGAGCGAGGCGACGAGGGCGCAGTGCAGGTGCTCAAGGCACAGACACAGACACAGGCGTGCTTCCCTCCCCGGACCTCCCTCGGTCGCACGTCACACTCTCGGGCCCACAGACACGGCACAAAGGACGTCTGCAGTTGCTCTGCATATGCGTGGGTCTATATGTAAAGTATTTGTATACACAGTATATACAGTATATACCCATACACACACGCATACGTAAATACACAAACACACACACTCACACACACACACACACACAAACACACACACACACACACACACACACACACTAACAGACACACACACACACACACACACACACACACACACACACACACACACACACACACACACACACACAGACACACACACACACACACACACACACACACACACACACACACACACACACACAAATATATCATATACATACACACACATATGCATATATACTATATAAATAAATATATATATATATATACATATACATATATACATACGTACATACATACATACAGATATATATATATATATATACATATATATATATATATATATATATATATATATATATATATATATATATATATGTGTGTGTGTGTGTGTGTGTGTGTGTGTGTGTGTGTGTGTGTGTGTGTGTGTGTGTGTGTGTGTGTGTGTGTGTGTGTGTGTGTGTGTGTGTGTGTGTGTGTGTGTGTGTGTGTGTGTGTGTGTGTGTGTGTGTGTGTGTGTGTGTGTGTGTGTGTGTGTGTGTGTGTGTGTGTGTGTGTGTGTGTGTGTGTGTGTGTGTGTGTGTGTGTGTGTGTATGTGTAAATGTCATGTATAATCTATTCATATATATATACATACATATACATAGATATTTACGTATGTGTGTATAACATCCATCCATCCATAGTAATCGATACAAAAACACAAAACTCATCCATACAAGCCAACCCCCCTCTCACCCCCCTGAGCCCCTTCCCTGACCCCCTCCTTCCAACCCGAGACTGTGACGTGCTGTGCGATGACGTAACTTCTCCCCAAGCCCCGCCCACTCACCTGGAGGAGGGCACGAGCCGAGGGCGTCGACCACCACGTCCTTCTGGTAATGGCACGCGAAGAGGCGCAGGTGGCACTCGCTGGCATACGTCTCCATGTCAGAGCCACACACGGGCCGCGGGGACGAGGACGTGTCTTCGGGGCACTGGGCATCGCACTG
>NC_061848.1:20939588-20942088 GCF_019202785.1 Penaeus chinensis
ACATACACACATTCAGGGTCAAACTACAGATACATATACACACGCACGTCCAGATACAAAATGTACTTTCAAGGAATGCACTGTATTACGTAACACTATCTGTACTCAAAAGCATTAAAAACCCATCTGGAAAATACGAGGAAAGAGAGAAGATAATTCTTACCAAAGATAAGATTCACATGCACCAAGGAATAACATTCACCCCCCTCCCCCCATTCTTCCTTCTCTCCTCCCCTCCGCATCCTGCGAAGAGGACGCTGCACATGCACATTGCACAGTTGCACACCAACAACAAAGACACAGAACTATTCTACAGGTTGCGCCAGCCATGCAGGGTATGGTGGGTGGGGAATGTCGTGTGGCAGTGTGGTGTTCATGCAGGGTTGGTGGTGAGGTGACGGGTGGCGGGTGGGCGGTGACGCAGGCAGGCTACCTTCGCACAGCTCCAGCGGCCTGAGCCTGAGTTCCACCTGTCGCTGGCACCCTTCCCTGTTCATGAGGCACTCGCTGGGGTACATCTTGAGGTCGGAGGCACAGACGGGGCTCTGGGGCACGTTGGTGCAGTCCAGGCGGCACGAGCAGCGCGGCAGGCCGTCCTCCAGCACCGTGCACGTGGAGCCGTACTCGCACGTCATGGTGGCGCACACGTCGCCCGCCGGGCCCGGCACCAGGGCGTGCACGGGGACCGGAGGCGCCGCGGCGGGGGGCGGGGGCGGCGACGAGTCTCGAGGGCGGACGGGGCTCGGCTCGTCCTCTGGCAGCCGACGCGAGGGACGAGAGTTAGTCGAGGGGGGGGGGGGGGGGCGTCGCTGGGTCCTGGTGTACGTCTACGTGTGTGTTCGTGTATCCGGAGTGTGTACCAGTGTGTGTAGGTGTGTAGTAGTGTGTGCGCGCGCTCGGAACAACACACAGCAACTGGAAGACGTGTCAGGTACTCGTGTTGTTAGTGTGGGTTGTTGACACAGTGAGGGTGACGAGAGATCAACACGAGGGCAGCGTCACACAAGCAAGTAACAGCCCAGACAAACTGAAGTGTCGCTCGGTAAGATTAAGCTACTCTCATTTTTTTAGTAATACGAACATTATGAAAATTAGTGTAGAACACTTTGGATAACAGTGTTATTTTCTTCTCATATGAGTTAATGAACACAGCATATTACTTACAAGGATGTCATTTATCAGCTTTATAGTGGATTTCCGTTTTTTTATTTTTTAAGGAAGAGTAAGAAACCAATGATCCCAGCTACAAAAAAGTACTTCGGCGAGCAACCTTTCTTGCTTTGGGTTGGTCAGAGGCGTTCTTGCGACCGTCCTTTACTGAGATTTATTGCTTTGGCTTGCTCCTAAAAGCAAGATTTATCAAGACGTTCCCCGGGGACGCAATTTGGACTTGTGAGAAAGGTCGCTTCACGAACCAGCCTCAGGTCAACCTCAAACAAGAAATTTTGGCAGGAGTTGCTCGCCAAAACGCGTCTCACGATATCATGATGGCAGTAAAAATAAAGTGAAAAGAGAAAGAAAAAGAAGAAAAAGACCGGCCGTTTCTGCTAACGATCCACAACTCAAAGAATTTAAATGCAATCAGGCCTTTTTAACTAAACTATTCGGTGCGCCAGAGTTTCACTTTAACAATTATTCAGATTAACCATCGGTGTATTACGAATTAATACAATCCGCTTTAATAACAATATCAGTTTTATCTGATAGGAATGAATTGCATGATGAATTCTATTATGTGGCGCAGGAAAAGTACCCTCAGTCACGACTAGCAATGATTATTTATGAATATTGAAAAATGTTGAACGTAGCTGCAGCTGCTCTTCATAGTTCGGCTGAAATCCATCAACGGAAACAGGACAGTTGCCAATGAGCTTACAGTACAGACTTAATGACAAAATGCAATGCCGTTCAGTGTAGACATTGCACATGAACCGAAACACTTGATAACAGTACGAGAACATAATATTCGCACGAAATTAAGCCTTAAAACGACAGGGTGGAAAAAAAAAAACTTCACTCACGTACAAACAGATCAGTAAATAAACACATCGTACACACGCGTACATACATCCAACGTAACAAACGAAACGCAAAGAAACAAACAAACAGCCTCATCCAACCTCCCCCCCCCAAAACCCCCCACCAAAAAAAAACGAAAAATAAAATAAAAAAAAAGGAAAGAAAATAAAAAAATAATGAAACAAGCAAAGCCAACCACACAAAGTACTCACTGGAGGTGCGCGCTTCCGAACACTCCCCGACGAAGGTCACTCGCAGGCCGCCCTCGACCTCGCACGCCGCCTTCTGCATCTCGCACTCGTTCTCGTACGTCTCGCCGTCAGAAGCACACACGGGCTCGCGGGTCGGAGGGCAGTCGGTCGGGCACACGCAGTGCCCCGCCTCGCACCGACCGCCGAACTTGCATACCACGTGTTGGCATAAGTCTGTTGGGTTGGGTGGGTGAAGGAGGGAAGAAAGAGGTATTATTGTCATTATGCTG
>NC_061848.1:20952088-20957088 GCF_019202785.1 Penaeus chinensis
TCTTCTTCTGCTTCTTGCTCTTTTTCTTCGTCTTCTCCTTCTGCCTTTTCCACTACTTCTTTTACCTTTTTTTTCTTAAGCTTTGGTTTTTTCTTCTACTTGTTGTTGTTGTTATTGTTCTCCTCCTCCTTCAATTTCTCCTTCATCTCCTCTTCTTCTTCTTCTTCTTCTTCTTCTTCTTCTTCTTCTTCTTCTTCTTCTTCTTCTTCTTCTTCTTCTTCTTCTTCTCTTCCTGCTCCTCCTCCTCCTCCTCTTCCTCCTCCTCCTCCTCTTCTTTCTTCTCCTCCTTTTCTTTCTCCTCCTCCTCTTCTTTCTCCTCCTCCTCTTTTTTCTCCTCCTCCTCGTCATCTTCCTCCTCCTCCTCCTCCTCTTCCTCGTCCTCCTCCTCCGCTTCCTCGTCCTCCTCCTCCTCTCCTCCTCCTCTTCCTCCTCCTCCTCTTCCTCATCCTCTTCCTCTTCCTCCTTCTTCTCCTCCTCCTCTTCCTCTTCCTCCTCCTCTTCCTCCTCCTCCTCCTCTTCTTCCTCCTCCTCCTCCTCCTCCTCCTCCTCCTCCTCCTCCTCCTCTCCTCCTCCTCCTCCTCCTCCTCCTCCTCCTCCTCCTCCTCCTCCTCCTCCTCCTCCTCTTCCTCCTCCTCCCCCTCCTCCTACTCCTTCCCCTCCTCCTCCTCCTCCTCCTCCTCCTCCTCCTCCTCCTCCTCCTCCTCCTCCTCCTCCTCCTCCTCCTCCTCCTCCCTCTTTCTCCCTCAAAATTGGGAAGGTTTAACTTGGGTGTCGTAATGGTGCTTTAAACTGCTTCTTTATGCGGCCAAGCAAGCATCTCTGGGTTCATGTTCTTTAAACTTTCCATCATAAAAGGCTACTGCCCTCCGCGTCTCCCAGATGATAAGAAAGAAGGAGAAAGGAGGAGAAAGAAGGAGAAAGGAGAGAGAGGGAGATAGAAGGAGAAAGAGAAAGGAGGAGAGAGAAGGGGAAAGGAGAGAGAAGGAGATAGAAGGTGAGAGAAGGAAAGAGAAGGAGAGAGGAGGAAAGACGGGGAGAGAGAAGGAGAGAGAAGAAGAGAGGAGAGAGAAGAAAGAGATTGAGGATAGAAAAGAGAGGAGAGAAGAGAGAGAGTAGAAGAGAGAGAGAGAGAGAGAGAGAGAGAGAGAGAGAGAGAGAGAGAGAGAGAGAGAGAGAGAGAGAGAGAGAGAGAGAGAGAGAGAGAGAGAGAGCGAGAGAGAGAGAGAGAGCGAGAGAGAGAGCGAGAGCGAGAGAGAGCGAGAGAGGGCGAGAGCGAGCGAGAGCGAGAGAGAGCGAGAGCGAGAGAGAGCGAGAGCGAGAGCGAGAGAGAGAGCGAGAGCGAGAGATCGCACCTTATAACCTACATAACGACATAAAGGCCACCTACCGACATCACAGGAGCCGCGGTAGATGATGGAGAGGGATTTCCTGGATCTGCACGATTCCACCTTCATTGCACAGTCGTTCCTGCAATGTTGCAATAGTTAAAGTGGTTGATTGTACTGCATAGATAGAGTCTATGATCACAGAGTGAAGGGTGGAAGTTAAGATACCTATCAAACTTGAGGAAATTATACTTTGAATTATTCATTGATTTACTCTGGTCTGTGATGAGTGATTATATATATATATATATATATATATATATATTTCTTTTTTTTTTCTTTTTCTTTTTTCTTTTTTTAGATATACAATTAAAAAGAAAACAAACCTGTCCTCGAAAATCAACTAAATGGGAATACCTTTAGCAGAATAAATCAAAATGCATTCCGCCATATAACAATATATAAAAACAATACGACATTCAAGCAAACAAACGCAACAAAAAACAAACAAACAAACAACAAACAAACAAGCAACCAAGCCCAACCGAAAACCAAGGCAACAACCAACTCACGTGTACGTCTTCCCGTCGGAGGCGCAGACGGGGTCGTAGTCCTTGTTGCACACGTCATTGCAACGGCAACTGGGCTTCCTCTCGCGGTCCAGCTGGCAGATCTGTCGCTCGGGGCACGTCACGTCAGCACAGGGGTCTGGGGGGAGGGAGGGGGGGGAGGTATTGGGTATCAGCCGTTAATGATTCCATAATTGTGATTGGGGAAATTAGAGATTCGATGACGGCGATTGGAGAAGTTGGAGATTGGATAATCGTGATTGGAGGCCTTTGAGCTCAAGATTTGTTGAATGGAGAAGTTGGGGATTCTGTAATTGCGATCAATTGGGGGATAAATGAAAAAAAAAGGAACGAGTGTCTACGTGAGAGTTTGAGAGGAGAGAAAGCTTTGTTTTTTGAGTTATGATGAGTGATGATTTGATTTTATGATTAATAGGAGAGAATATTTAGATAATTAAGTTTTAGAGTCAAATATGAAGGAGATTTTATGTACCTAGTTTATAACAGATGTGAAATAGGAGGAAATTATACATGGAGACTATACGAACATTGGTAATTAGTTATTAATGCTTAATCAGGTTTGAATCATTGGGGAAAAAGTGAACAAAACATAATTGGTATCAGAGCAGGAATCTTGAAAAAAAACCCAAAAAACAGACAGAGTATTGATAATTATTTTCTATTGGCGATTAACCACTTGATATAAGTGATTAATTAGCTGAATGGAAAGCAATAATCAGAATAAGTTTGCGTCTAAGCAAGGGGCCGGAAAAGGGGACAAAACTATATTCGAAAAAAATAATCTACGATGTAATAAAGGAACAAGAAGGAAATTATATCGGGTAACTAATAGAAGTAATAGACAAAGAATAAATATTTTGAGACACTTTCTGTCTGGCACTTCTCTGGTAAGGAAAAAAAGGTAAATGATACTTATGAAAATGAAATAATTGAATGAACATATAAACATTTTCATTAATTTACTGCCACTCTGGTCGTCTGGAACGCAAATTAATTATAACGAATGATTCATTAAGAAGAGGTCTGATTAGCTGACAAGAGAGAGAAAAAGGAACAAAATACATACGGGAAAATAACTCAAAATAAGAACCGAGAATGAGAGAATGGGACTGGAATTTAATAGCATTTGCTGATTAATTTTATTAGAGATGTAATAAAAATGCCAATCAAGTTGATTGACACTATAGTGAATTAAATCATCAATTGTTGAGCATCTCATGAAAACCGGATATTAACTTTGAATTGCAATTAACGGTAATTAATAAGAAAGGCAGCATTAATTAGATATGTTTAGTCCTCATCCGTACCATATAGAGGGCGGAAATGAAAGAACCATAGAGATAAATGGAGTTAAAATCATTTATGCAATTACAGTCTATGTCTAAACAAACAGAAAATGGAGAAAAAAAAATATACACAAAAAGCCTTGCATCCATATAAGAGAATACTTTTGTGGGTTGTGGCTACCATCTATTATGTGCAATGTAATTCTGCTATTCTCATTGCCTAGGTAATTATATGAATACATAATGATAAATGAATAACGACACTTCATTAAGATATCATGAAGCCCACTGATAATAACAGAAGTGATAATAATGATAATAATAATAATAATAATGACGAGGATTATAATAACTATAATAATAATAATAAAGATAATGATAATAATAATGATAATAATATAATAATGATAATGATACTTATAATAATGATGATGATGGTAATGATTACGATAATAACAATAATAATGATGATGATAATTAATGATAATAACAATGATGAAATAATGATAATAACAACAATGATGATGAAAATAACAACTACAACAACAACAATAATAATAATAATAACAATAATAATAGTAATGATAATAATAACAATAACAATAATAACAATGGAAATAATGAAAACAACAACAATAACTATAATAATAATAATAATAATAATAATAATGATAATGATTAATACAATAATAATAGTAATGGTAATGATAATAATAGTGAGCAAGAACAACAAGAACAAGTATGATATTAATAATAATAAAATAGTGATCGTAATGGTAATGATAATGATAACAATTATAACTCATAATAACGACAAACCTTATAAAAAATATCAATATTTATATGATTATATACAAAAAAACAGTTAATGCCAAAAATTAAAAAAGAAAAGAAAAAAAAAACAGTTAATGCCAAAAATAAAAAAACATAAAGAAAAAAAAAACAATCAAATATTAAAACAAACAAAACAATGTCACACCAGATTAACAGCAAAAATCCGGATAATGAATGAAATGAAATCTGTGTCCAACGTCGACTAACATATGTTTTCGGTTTGATCAAAAAGGGTTAAATCCTTTCCCCCCCCACTCCCCTTCCCCCCTCATCTTCTCTCCGCCCCTCTGCCCCCCCCCCACCCCCCTCCTTGATTGGCGGATCCTGATTGGCGGAGATCAGGACACGTATGGGAAATCGATGGTTTTTTTTTTGCTTTTTTTTGCGAAAGTGATGAATTGAGAGGTTGAAATGTTTGGACGAGAGGGAAAGACATGTATTATATATCTCATATATTTTGTACATATATCTTTACTATCTACTTACATTCTACATAAATATTTGTATCTAACTTTGTATATAACTGTATTTATACCTATCTATCCATCAAAACATATCTATCTAGCTACCTAACTTCCTACAAATACATACACATAGACACAATATATATACATTACACTTAAACATTGCCTCACTCCATCACCCTCCCTACACCCCCCTGCTAGCCCCTCCCTCACCCTATTACTATCACCTCCCACGTCCCCCCCCCCCCTCTCGGCAATGGCACCGTGGTTTGGGTGTTTTCCCGATAAGGCAGAGTGGCACCCACAATCTCCCCGAAGTATTGTGCATGTTGGAGCAGGCGGGCAAACCGAGGGGGGAGGGGGTGGGGAAGGGGGTGGGGAGGGAGGGAGGGAGGGAGGGAGGGAGGGGGAGAGGGAGGGGGAAGAGGGTGGGGAGGGAGGGAGGGGGGCGGGGTTGGAGGGTAGAAGGATGGGAGGGAGGGAGGGAGGGAGGGAGAAAGG
>NC_061848.1:20962088-20969588 GCF_019202785.1 Penaeus chinensis
AAATTAGGAATGCCTCAGTAGCTTTGACTTTGATGCCCCCTCCCCCATCCCCATCCGCCCCCCTCCTTTACCACTCTCCCCCCTGGAAGCCTCCGAGCCTTCCACCTCCTTGCTACAACCCTCTGGAAACCTCCTCCCCGCATTTCCTCAAGGTTTCCTCCTCCTTTGACCCTTGTACCCATCCTCTTCTTCGTCCCATCTCTCCCTCTCACCCTTCTAACCTCCTCTCTTCCTCTGCTGCCTCCCCCTCTGGAAGCCCAACCCTTCTTTTCCCTGCCCCCCCTCCTGGAAACCCCCTTGCCTCCCTCTCCCCCTCCTCCCCTTCTTTTCCCTTCCCCCCCATCCTGAGAGTCCCCCCCCCCCCCCCCTAGGAACAGCTTCATGGCGAGGAGGCCAAATGTTGCGCCGAAGTCGAGAAGTCGCGGGAACTTACGTCGCGTCCGATTGCGTGGAAGAACCCGGGGTTATCTACTCTCAATCTCGTCGATGGGTCGAATCCCGCGTCGACCGAGGGTGTCAAATGTAGCACCTCCCCCTCCCCCCCTTCTTCTTGTCTCTTCCTTTGTTTTATTACCTCCTTGACCTTCTACTTTCTTTCTTCCTCTTTCCCCTTTTCTTCCTACTAACTTATTCTTCAAATCTCCCTCTTCCCCCTCTTCTTTCTACCTTCTACCTATTTTTCCTTATAATCTCTTCTCCCTTCTTGCTCATCCACTCTCTCGCCCCTTCCTCCCCTCTTCCCCTTCCCCTTCCCGTTCCCTTAGTCTGCTACACCTTGATTTATTACGTTCGATATTGCGTGAAGTCGCTAAAATGGTGCTTACTCAGGCTGTCATTTGCGTAATTAATGACCCTCATTAAAGCTTGCAACCAGTCCTTTCTCCGCGAAATGATCGTGGCTGATGGGCTGACGCCGCCTGCACCACTCGCGAGGCACGTCCCTGTAGAGGCCTCGTAAGCCTTCCTTTCCCTTCTCTCGATGTTTCTTCGTCTTTAAGAGCAACTCACAAGCTTATTATCTTCCTCCTCCTTCTCCTTCTTCTCCCGCTTTCCCTTCTCCCCTTCTTTTTTGTCTTTTTACCTTCCCTCTTTCATCTTTCTCTTTCGCAGAACTCTCTCTCCCTCACTTCCCTCCCTCCCTCCCTCCCTCCCTCCCTCCCTCCCTCCCTCTCTCCTTCTCTCTCTCTCTCACAAGCGCACACACACACTCACAAACATATACAATACAAACCTCTCACATGCACATTCCCTGGTTTCCCTAGCTTTCCTGAGACCTTCCCCTGACACCTTCCCTTCCTGTTCCTTTCCTTCCGTCTCTTCATTCCCGTCCCTTCCCCTTGCCCTTCCCTTTCCCCCTTCACTTCAGCCCAATTTCCCTCGTTCCTTCCACATCATCCTTTCCTCTCCTCCCTCTCCCTGGTCCCTTCCCCCAGTCCTTTGCCTCTCACCCCCTTCCTTGCCTCCCTTCACTCCCGCTCCCTCCCCTCGTCCTTCAATCCCGTCCTTTCCCCTTTCCCTTCCCTGCAACCCTTCCCCACTATCCCTCCCTCCCACCCCTTCCCTCCGACCCTTCAATCTCCGCCCCCCTCCCCACTTCCCCCCGACCCTTCCCCTCTTCTCTCCCCCCACCCCTTCCCTCCGACCCTTCCCCTCTCCCTT
The DNA here is from genome assembly GCF_019202785.1 of Penaeus chinensis. Lineage (NCBI taxonomy): Eukaryota > Metazoa > Arthropoda > Malacostraca > Decapoda > Penaeidae > Penaeus > Penaeus chinensis. The sequence goes on from NC_061848.1 coordinate 20,963,748, forward strand.
CTCCCCCCCTCCCCCCCACCCCTTCCCTCCGACCCTTCCCTCTTCCCTCCCCCCCAACCCTTCCCTCCGACCCTTCCCCTCTCCCCCCTCACCCTTCTCTCCAAACCTTCCCCTCCCCCTCTCCCCCCCTCTCCCACCTCACCCTTCCCCTCTTCCCTTCCCTCCCACCCCTTCCTCCCCAACAGCTGCTCCCGCGAAGCTTCTCTCCCGCCCCCAATCGCGTCCTCCTGACAGATCTCCCGAAGACGAGGTCGCAGCGGAGCTAATCTTCCACGCAGCGGGACAGGAAATGAGCCTAAGAACCGAGCAGATGGCGGGGTGGCGGGTCGTGTCCTCGAGGAGGGGGAGAAGAGGGTGGATGAAGGGGGTCGGGGATGGTGGAGGAGGATAGAGGGTGGGGGATGGTGGAGGAGGATAGAGGGTGGGGCATGGTGGAGGATGGAGGGGGTGGGGGATGGTGGAGGATGGAGGGGGTGGAGGATGGAGGGGGTGGGGGATGGTGGAGGATGGAGGGGGTGGGGGATGGTGGAGGAGGATAGAGGGTGGGGGATGGTGGAGGATGGAGGGAGTGGAGAAGGGTGGAGGAGGATAGAGGATAGGAGAATAGTAGAGGAGGAAGAGGGAGGGAGGGGGATAGGATGAAAGGCAGGAGGTTGAATGAGGGGTGGAACGGGAAGGATGAAAGGGAGGGAAGGAGGGAGGGAGGGAGGGACGAAGGGAAGGAGGGTGGAAGGATGGAGGGAAGGAGGAAGGAAGGGAGGGAGGGAGGAAGGAAGGGAGGGAGGGAGGGAGGAAGGAAGGAAAGAGGGAGGAAGGGAAGGAGGAGGGCAAAGGGAGGAGGAAGGAATAGGAACGAGAACGGAAGAGGGAGAAAGGGGTCACGGTCTTAACCACCTGGGTCTATATCAGGGAATAAGGAGGAAGGAGGAGTAGAAATAGAAGTGAGGGAAGGCAGAGAAACAGGAGGAGAAGGAGAAAAGGAGGAGGAGGAGGAGAATGAAAATAAGAGGAGGAGGAGTTGGAGTGGGAATAGGAATAGGAGTAGGAAAAGAAGCAGAAGGATAGGGAAAAGGAGAAGGAGAAGGGACGGCGTTTTCCTCACTCCTCTCGAAAGGAGGGAGGGAGGGAGGGAGGGAGGGAGGGAGGGAGGGGAGGGAGGGAGGGAGGAAAGGGAGGGAGGGAGGGACAGGAACCAGCAAGGAGGGGAAGGTGTCAAAGGAGCTTATGAGGAACTAAATGTGTCTGAGAGATGAACCTAGAGCGACGCGCTGATTCTCTGACACACACGTCTGGGCGATAAAGCTTAGTGGCAAACCAGCTGCAAAGACACTAGGATTTTCTCACACAAGTCTTGGGAGATTAAGCTTAAGGACAGACCCAAAGGAAGGAGGACTTCGTGACGTCTCCTCGACATTGGCTCGTTATTTCGAGAAGGAAGTAATGTCGATAGCAGTAATGATATGGATGATGATGATAATAATGATAAGAATAGCAATGATAATAATGATAAGAATAACAATGATAATAATGATGAAGATGATAATGATAATAATAACAACAGTACTACTAATATTATTGATGATAATAATAACATTAGTTATAATAATAATAATAATTATACTATTACTACTACTACTAATCATAACAAAACAACAATAATAATAATAATAGTAAAAAACTGACAATAATGATGATGATGATAATATTAATAACAATAATAATAATAATCTCTATATATACATGCATACACACACACACACCCACACACACACACACACACACACACACACACACACACACATACACACACACACACACACACACACACATATATGTATATATGTACATATATATACATATGGCATATGACAAGATTAGAAGAATTTATCAAATGGCACTAAACCGCTTAGTTCAAAAGGGCCGCGCTCGGCTGCCGTGGATTTAATCGCCTTTAAAACAAATTGTCCAACAGACTATCATAAACTGGCAGCGTTAAATATACCATCCATGAAATATGTTAATGGTCATTAGGTCGACAGCTTTGATCAATCGGCCGACGCTTAAGCATTTCGAGTCTTGTCCTTTCAAACGGAAAGCTAATGAACATATCATTTGCCTCGTCATTATTTTTATTATCAATATAATTATTATCATCGTTATTATTATTATCAATATCATTCATTATTATTGTTATCGTTGATATTATCACTGTTATTATTACTACTATTATCATAATTGTTATCATTATCATTATCACCATTATCATCATATCATTATCATTGGCATTATCATTGAGTTATCATTCTTACTATTATTATTATTGTTATATCATTATCATTATCCCTATAATCATTATCATTAACATTCCTATTGTTATCATTACTACTATCAATTTTATCATCATTATTATCGTTACCATTACTTTTTTTTCCCATTACTATTATTATGACCTTTGCCATCATTATCATTATTATCATCATTAGAATAATTCTTATTGTCGTTATAATTTAATCGCTATTAATGTGATTATGATCATGGTTATCAGTATCATCAGAAGGGGCAATCATAATCATGACAATAATGATCAATATCACTATAACAACTATTATAAATATACATTTGAATGATCCCGTCGCCCATTAAGTAAGCAAACCAGGCAAATACTCACCACACTTGCCCAGGTACTTGACTTCGAGGTGCCTCTGCGTGTTGCAGGCGTGTTTGTGCAACTGGCAGGCATTCGGGTAGTCCTTGCCGTCCGAGCCGCACACAGGCCTCGAACTCGCCGCCGCCGCCCCGTTGTACATGTGGCACTCCGCCGGGCACTGGCACTGGGGCGTCCCTCCTTCGACCACGCAGACGGCACCGTGATGGCACTTCCGCCCCTGGCACGGGTTGCGCACTGCGAGGAGGGAGAGAATACGAGGGGGAGGTTAGAGGCACGGTGGCACTGGGAGCTCGCAGGCGGGTGCCAGCGCTTCCCCGCCTGCTGCGTGTCTGTACTCAGCGTCTATGCATTTCGACACGTAAGGTAGAGAATAGGGTAGATGAACAGATAAATGCATAAATAAATAAATGGAATGTGTAAGTATGAATCCAAGAACTTCGCTTGTTTGTTTGTTCGTAGTTGCGGGAAAGGGGGGGGGGGGGGGTACGGGGAAGGGAATAGATAGAGAAACCACATCGGGGATTAGAAGACAAACAAACAAACTAATAAAACAAGGACACAGAAAGAACCAAACACATCAAAACACAAAAGCAAAAACAGCAAAACAAAATTTAGCACAAAAACACAGACACCATAGAAAAAAAGCACAGAGTACATACCCTCACCCCCCCAACCCCCCCCCCCCCAAAAAGAAAGAAAAATAAATCATGCGAGTCATCTTTGTCTCGGATTTCCCAAGAAAATAATCTTGAAGCACGCCGGAAAATAACCTGGATTTAAGGCACTTGCTACGGAGATACTCTCGGGTCTGTGTGCATGTTATCCATATTTTACTTTTCTTTTTTATTTTCATTGTTTTTTTTTTCTTTTTTTTATACTTCTCTCAGGTCGTGGTTATTGTTGTTTTGTTTTGATATATATGTTTCCATTTGTTTCTCGGGTACATTCCCCTTTCATGAGTGTCTGAGCTACAGGTTTTCAGGATATTATTATCATTATCAGTATCAAAAGTATTATTATCATTATCAAAGGCCTTTAACAATCCCACTGCCTCTGTCGCTCTCTCCCTCCCTCCCTACCTCCCCCCCCCCCCCTCTCTCTCTCTCTCTCTCTCTCTCTCTCTCTCTCTCTCTCTCTCTCTCTCTCTCTCTCTCTCTCTCTCTCTCTCTCTCCCTCTCTCTATCTCTCTCTCTCTCAGTCATGTGAATTAAAGAGGGGAAAAGGAGAACACATTTCGATATCATTATTTTGTTATCATAATCATTACATGGGTCTAATTGGCATTACCATAATGTAATTCGCTATTAATTAAACACTTATTAATATCGATATGACTAATGCCATCTTTAAAATCACAATGAACATCATTACTAACATTATCATCGGCAATATGTGTAATAACAACAATATCGTTGTCAATATCAATTTAATAATGCCATTGTTATGAATATCAATTTGCTTAGCAGTTTGTTTATTAGCATAATGATTATGGGTAATAAATAATGTATCTCTTATGTTGATATAATAACTTAATGTTTTATATCACGCTTGGAAATAGAAAAAGAAGAAAGATAGAAAAATATATTTTTTCTCTCTCTTTCTCCATTTAAAGATCATAAAGAAAACACACACACACACACACACACACACACACACACACACACACACACACACACACGGACGGACGGACGTGTTGCATGTCTGCACCATGTCTGATTATTTAATCATAATAAACAGAATACAACATAATAATGGTAAAAAAAAAGGAAGAACAAAAATTAACAGAAAATAAAAGCAAACGGTAGAAAACAAGGCTTTCTTTTGTTGTTCTGTTTGAGAGTTTGCATGTGACTGTGTGTGTGTGTGTCAATGCTGACTGTTTATCAACTTCTCATTCTCTCCTTTCTTTCACCTTTTCTATATCATCAACACTGCAGAATATCACAGCAAAATAGCAAAGAATACACATGAACACAACAAATCATAAGAAAATAATGAGTAAAAAGTATTAGCAATAATAATAATGATAACATTAATAATAATAACCATAAAACATAATCATAATGATGCAAATAATAATAATGATTAATAAAGGTGACATGATGATGATGATGATAATAATGATGATGATGATGATGATGATGATGATGATGATGATGATGATGATGATGATGATGATGATGATGATGATGATGATGATGATGATGATAATAACAATGATAAAGAGTAATACTAACACTAACGAAACCCCAAGAACCATCTTAAAAGGTGTGTCCTACAGGAAAGAACGCCATTTGCTCACAAACCGGGCCTGCTCTCCGCCAGCATTTGCTTTGTCGTCTGAGATAACAATAACAGTAATAGTGGGAGTATTTCGCCGTAGTTGATTTTCTGACCTGGGCCTGGCGGGGGGAGTAGGGTGCACGATGGTTGTTGGTGGTTGGTGTACGTGTAGTTGTTGTGGTAGTTTGGGTTGAGGTAGTGTTTATACTGAATCTATTTCCGTGGTTGGAAAGGATGATTATTTATCTTTTTTCAATTGAATATTTTCCCTATCATTAAAAAATAAACATATAAGCACACCAACACATAGATAAACACACACACGCGCGCACTCATAAAAACAAAAACAAAAAAACACACACTTGCCAGCGGAACAAACACACACAAATACACAAACCACAGCTTCCCACAAGTTACAGGCGAGCTCATTCCCAGCTCCGCCATGAAATCATGCACTAGCCTGGCGTCTATCGCATTCATATCTATGACACTTACTCGCCATTCCAATAGTCATTCTCTTTCATTTTACGACAATTTCTCATGATTCCAATTTTTACTTTGGATTCGTCCACGTCAGAATTGCGAGGCTGAAATAGTTTCCAGGGAAATGAAAAGGGGTAAGTTTCAGGGTGTCTGCCGGGGAGCAAAAACGAGAGAAAAAAAGAAAAATAGATAAAGAAAGAAAAGAATAAATGAAAAGAGATCTTGCAATACAAGATGCTAAACGTGCCTGACATACAGGGAAGAAAGGGGATACTGTTTTGCCAGGCGTTATTGATGTCTCAAGAGAAAAAGATAGGGAAACCAGATGTGTGTGTGTGTGTGTAAATTTATAGATATATATGTATATATACATATACATAAATATATGTTTACATATATATACATAC
>NC_061848.1:20974588-20977088 GCF_019202785.1 Penaeus chinensis
AAAACGAGAGGAAGGAGACCAAAAAGACCCCCACCCCTAAAAAAGTACAAACTAAGAAGACGATGAAGAAAAGAAAAAGAAGAGAGAGAGAAAAAAAATTAACATTTTCGTCCGACTTGAGAGCGAATTTTGAGAAGGGCATTTTCGTGTTCTCACTAAGGCTCCCACGACAAGCAATGCCTGAGATTTTCCTCGTGCATGGATGGACAGGAGATGGAAAATGAGAGGGGAAAGGAGGAGGCAAAGGAGGAAGAACATGAGAAAGAAAGGGAACAGAAGAAAAATGAAGAGGGTGAGAAGAAAGCGTGGAAGAAGATGAAGGAGAACGAGAGGGGAAAGAAGAGAAAAAGAAGACCCAGGATAAGAAGAAAAGAAGAAAATGATAAACAGACAGACAGACCAATCCCCTTCCCAGTCTTCTTCTTCCCCTCGTCATATTTCTCTTTTTTTTTCCTGTCGCGAGCGGCTTCGTCATTTTGTCCTTTCCTCTTTGAAGCCGGTAACATGAGATCTTTCAGCGGTAAGATCATACGCACGGACATCAGTGTCTCGGATAGACAGACAGACAGACACAGACAAACAGATAGATGTAGAGGCAGACAGACAATCAGACAGACGGAGAGGCAGACAGAAGAACACAAACAGACAGATGTAGAGGCAAACGTACGGATATAGAGGTAGATATATATATAGGCAGACGGACTAATAAGGCGAAAGTTATTTACCTTTAATTGAACTTCACAGACAGAAAGACAAACAGGCAAGATAAATACCAGTTACTCTCTAACTTCACAGACAAAGACAGACTCTACTTTTTTTTTTTAACTTCCCAAAGACAGATAGGTAGATACTATTAGATAGAAGGACACGAAAGACGTTACCTCACAGACACAGACGGAAAGGCAGACACAATCCACTTTCCCTAACTTCACAGATAAATACAGACAGACATACATTATCAGACATATATAATCCTTCTTGAACGTTACAGAAACAGACAACAAGACAAACAAATAAACACTGTTCTCTCTAATCACTCGCTGAAATCACGCAGATAGACAGTCTACTATCTCCATTATCCTCACAGACAGATAAAACAGACAGGAAATATCTCTCAACTCCAAGCTTATCATCATTATTTAACTCTCTTTCGATTGATCAAAAAACACCTCCATGTCCTCTAATAATGATCTTGAATCTCTTGATTATCTTAGTTATTTTATGTACTTATTCATCTATAAGGCCTTACTGGATTTATCATCAGTTTGTATCTATATTCCTCCATCTATTTACTCTATAAGAACAGTTTATTTACCTTTCTATCTAAGTCTTTCGTAACACATGGTAACAGCAAAACAACACAGAATACAATAATTCTAAAGCAGACACGGGCAGACAGACAGACAGAGAGAAGGGGAGATAAGAGAGCCGGAAATTGGGATATGGATTTCAGTGGTGAATTTGATCCTGTTAAGCCATATACCGGGAGAAGGACAGTGCCATTCCCAGCGGCACTCAGAGCCATCGAGGACAAAGCAGCACACGAAACACAATTGGTAAACCAGATTACGATCTCGCGACATCAACGGCCGGCCAACGACGGCCACCTCTGGGGGAAAAACCAGCGCACACGCAAGTATGCATACGTACACAGTTGCACACACGCTCAGACACATGTGCATATATATATATATATATATATATATATATATATATATATATACACATACATTATTATGTGTATATATATAAGTGTGTGTGTGTGTGTGTGTGTGTGTGTGTGTGTGTGTGTGTGTGTGTGTGTGTGTGTGTGTGTGTGTGTGTGTGTGTGTGTGTGTGTGTGTTCTTAAAAGTGTACACAACCACGCACCAATACCCATACAGACACAAACGTGATCCACGAAAGAAAACGGGGCCTCGTCCTGCTCCTTAGCATCCGCCGCCTAAGGCATAAACAGCCGTGTAAGCAATCTCGGCGTTTTCACAGACAGTTACACACCAAGGGGTGACACCTCGCAGTCTTGGCCGCGCTTGAAATCAGCTTTAGCCCTTAACGGCGGATCTGCTCCTGCCGGAAGCGAGGCAGCCTCATCACGATGCTTTTTTTCTCTTTAGCTCCTTGAAGATTTGTGTTTGTTTGCATGTCTTTCTGTTTTCTTTCTTTCTTTCTTTCTTTCTGTCTGTCTGTCTGTCTGTCTGTCTGTCTGTCTCTGTCTGTCTCTCTTTCTCTCTCTCTCTCTCTCTCTCTCTCTCTCTCTCTCTCTCTCTCTCTCTCTCTCTCTCTCTCTCTCTCTCTCTCTCTCTCTCTCTCTTTTCTCTCTCTGTTCCTTCCTCTCTTGCTTTCTCTCCCTCTCTTGCTCTCTCTCCCTCTCTCCCTCGCTCTCCCACCCTCATTCTCCCTTCCTCACTCTCCTACCCCTCCCCCCTCTTTCACACTCTCCCTCCCTACCACCCCCTAGCCCGGGTATTAAATAAGACACAAATAACACACAAAATTAAA
>NC_061848.1:20982088-20984588 GCF_019202785.1 Penaeus chinensis
AAAATTAACCTATCATTAAAAGTATCTCCAATAAAAAACGCGTAATTAATCTATAAATACAGACACGAACAAGCCTTTAATTTATGCGCATTTTGGCCCCGTTAATTTGGGTCGTCGCCCCCCCCCCCCCCGCCATTAGCTCAAAGGCGCGCGCGATCGACAGAGTGAACTCGATATCATTAAACAATGGAAACTGATTAATGGGCGGGGCCGCTGTTATGAGAAGCGCCGCGGGCCACCGGAAATGAATGGTGACAGATACCGGTGAAAAATTTGATCTGTTTAGGCTATCTTTTATTTATCTATTTATTTAAACTCTTAAAAATCTTGTGCTGAGGATTTAAAAATACTAATGGTAGCATTTTGTTTCTCAGCGCGGTATTGAAATCATTGTCACTCTCGCAGTTGATTATAACTATATGAAAACAGAATTTGTTACACATTCACACCCACCACACCCACACACAAACATAAACACAGAGAAACATATACAAATATATATATATATACACACACACACACACACACACACACACACACACATATATATATACAGATAGTCCACAGTATCTCGAAATCCTAGGGACACTCACAATTCAACCATAGAAAGAAAGGAAAAGAAAGGAAAGACAAGCAACTGCCCTAAAAGAGGGCCACATCCCCGATACCCGCCGCCGCCGCCGCCGCCGCCGCCGCCGACCCACCCGAGCCCGGCGCATAATCACAGGGCCGGAACAGCCCGCGGACGCACCAGGATAAATATTAGCACGTGAAGCTCCAAAACCATCATTATTATGCTAATCGGCAACCCAGACGGGATCAGCGCCGGTATAAAACAATCAGCGAGGTCTGCCCTGCCAACACCTTGCCAACGCTGCCAACACTGTGCTAACATCCTGCTAACACTACGCCGGCTGGGCCCCCTCACTCGCATGAAAAATATAGTAAGGGAGGTTGAAAAAAAATACTTTTTGAAATATTGGAAAGATGGCCTTCGTTTTTTATTGTTGGGTCTTCCTTTTATATATATATATATATATATATATATATACACACACACACACACCCACATATATATATATATATATACATATATATATATAATCGTAGTCACAATTATAAACACTATTATAATGTAGATGCTGTATCTTTTGAATATGCGCTCACACGCACGCGTACTTGCACACACACACACACACACACACACACACACACACACACACATGTATGTTTACGTATCTATCGCAATATACAAAAACTGGTAGAACCAGTACCAATAATGATCCCATTACATATCAATATAGACAGACGCGAAAGCGTAACGCAGTAACGAAAAAAACACAAAACATAACGGTCATGGTAATACCAACCATTGTATTAATATAATAAGGATGACAATCATAACAGTTCTAACGATAATGATAATAAGAACCACTGATATCCTTGCGTTTAAAACGACAATGGAAATAGCAGACTAATTACAATACAGCGTGAAAGGGATCTATAATAATGGTGATGATGATGATGAGATAATGATAATAATGATGATGATAATAATAATAATAATAATAATAATAATAATAATAATAATAATAATAATAATAATAACAACAACAAAACAACAATAATAATAACAATAATACTAATACTGATACTAATGATAACAATAATAATAATATAGAAAATATATGATGATAATAATGATAATGATGATAACAAGAACAACGGTAATAATAATAATAACAACAACAACAACAATGATAATAATGATAATCATAATAATCATTAATATTATCATTATCATGACAATAAAAAATACGATACTGATAACAATGATAACAATTATAAAAAAAATGTTAGTAATGATAATAATATCAATGATACTAGGGCTTTACATGAATTACAATCTGAGGTAAATCGGAAATTACTAGCAACGACAGCTGATCAAGTACCGTTTACATGGGAAATCCTTCAAACGTACATTTGGCACAGTTAGAACACAAATGCACAGTGCCATGAGTACCAGTCAAAAAAAAAAAAAAAAAAAAAAAAACATGCAGATGCCAAACATTCACGTCTATAAACAAATTCACTTCATGGGAACATACACATATTAACATGCATACATGCGCACATATTCGATACACATACGGAAAGCACATACAACTACATACATGCAGATTCGGCTACACGCTGTATGTAGCTTGTGTTTATGCTAACGAATAAAAAGACGAACTTGGCATATATGCGCAATTATAGATCTGCATTTTTATATATGATTTTACACATATATGCGTGGTCTGTGTCCGTCTTTGTGTTATAGATACGGCACACCATACACGCACATTCAAGCACACGCACACATACGCACATAAAGGTAAATATCAATATATGAATATAAATAACACACATACATAAACGTTTGAAATCATGGCCATAAATAAATCTTGTTTCCTTTTTTCAGCCAAACGAGACAGTGAAATAAATACCTAAATTGCCG
>NC_061848.1:20989588-20999588 GCF_019202785.1 Penaeus chinensis
GGCACGATGAAGGAGATAAGGGCGTCACGGCCTTCACTCACGCACGATCCGGCTCAGGTCCTCCTTCCCCCCCCATCCCCCCCCCCCGCCTTTATTCAGTATTCATCATTGATAGTACTGTATCATCATCATTATTATTACCAGTCCTAATACTAATATTATAATTAGCATTATTTTCATCATCCTTTTATATCTAACTCCGGTAATGCTCTGATAATTAATAATTATTTCCATATTTCATCGTCCATTTATTTATTATATAATTTACAGACTCGTGGTCGTTAGGGCATTCCCTTACATAACACATGAGCTCAGTCGCCTCCTTAGGGATGTCCGCGAGCGAGCTAATCCTTAGGGGACACACCCAGGGGCCTCCCAGAGCTCTTTCTGAAATAAGCAAGGCAATGTCTGCGGCATGCATGAAACAAGCACACAAACAAGGAAAACAAGAGCACTTTCTAGGATCAATGCACAAGTCAGGGATTGGCACTGGCTCACGTATTCGTAGGAATCTTAGGCATGCACAAAAGCCCGCCTTGGTCTAGATTACATACTAGTTCCTCTCAGACAAATAAATACTGTAAACTCCTCGTACACAACTCATATTCAACCTATTCTGCAAAAAGACACTATACAACGCATAAGCACTTACTAAAGCAAGAATTATAAACAAGCTCAACCAAATGCATTCTAGGACAAGAAAGCATTCTCTTAAGAAAGCACGTGCGTCAACATGCTCAGGCATGCACTATCTGGCGTTTCGTGGAACAGAAGCACGAGACAGGCAGCTCACAGACCCAAATCATACCAGGCCACCTCCCTCCTGGCTATCGACTGAGTTGGAACGCGGACAGAACGTCACTTTAAATGAGCAAGGCACTTTAATGAAAAATAGCAGTTAATTTTCCATTATTTCGAAACTGAGAGCAAACGATTGCATCGCTTTTACGAAAAGGAGTATTGACCTTCTGCACAACTTTCTTTTAGTGTAGATTTGCTTCTCTTGTATCCATCTATCTACCTATATATCTATACCACTATATATCTGGTTCTGAGTGAATTCAAATATAATTTTATATCTATCTCTGTATCCGCTTTGGGAGTTAAACCGCTATCGATTCATGTATATGCTGCATCCATGTATATATCCACGTATATATGATTCAGATACCTATGCATACTTCTCCAGGGATGCCTGGAGACTCGAATTTATAATTTTTTCCACTCTTTTCCTCTTTTTCTTTTTTTTCTCCCCTCGGACCAAATTTGCATAATCCTCCTCCCTTTCCACGTGTTCTCGCGGGGTGGAAGCTGGAAGCTAGCGAGAGGAAGCTTGAGGCTTTAACTGCGAGTCCCAAGCCCTACCATTTTTTTTTCTCTCTTTTTTTTTTTTTTGAGGGGGGGGGGGGCGCTAAAGGGGGAGGAGGGTAAACTGTCTATTGACTGAACCAGTGAAACTATATGTGGATGTATCTGGGTGCTCTGCTGAATCGACTTGAGAACGCAATAATGATTCTGCTAACTGTTAGTAACCATTAACTGTTATCTGCTTTTAAATGACTATCAGCCGTTACGTCGTATTACTTGATTGAGCACTATTAGTCAATGGTTATTTGTTAAAACCTACCAACAGTGCTGGCAACATTATCTTTTAACTACCTCTTCACCTGTAAACTACCTCATTGCCAACCATTAACTATTAGCTACTCGTTCCCTGTTAGATCCTATTTGAATTTATCTACCATCTATTGACAAAATATGGACAATTAGCTCAAGCAGACTGAAAAAAATGAAGCTACAGCACATTCTAAATCCTGAAACAAAAGTCATCAGACAGGAACCTTTCAGATAATTATGCAGCATCTGTTTATATAAAAGCAATTAAACTATAATTTTGTATGTGCTATTTCAATAATCTGTCCGACGTTGCATATGTCCAGCTGAAAAAATAGTCTTTAATTAACACGCTATCAGACTCATTATTGTTCCCTTTTATGATTATAATCCGCATAATCATCATTATTATCAAAGAAAATGGAACCTAGGGATATGGGAGTCGATTTTCAGACGTGCTTTCAAACATCATACATTTTTTGAATAAGTGTTGGCATAAAAGTTCGAAGATATGGAACGAACAAAATTATGTAAAATAACAGATTTTTTTAGGTCGGAGATTTCGATATTATTCTCTATAATAGAACTCATCTAAAACAACGAAAAACCAGCACAATTGAATCAGGCCCGAAGGCATATTTCGTCAGAATACGGGAATATGAGATACCTAAAACGGCTTGTCCGTTGCACGTGTAACTTTTTGTCTGTTGCAGTAATTGCTAGACGCGTTGAGTCTGCTGTTGCAAGCGAGGAATACGGTGTTTTGAGCAGGGCCAACGCCCAGAATTTAGAGAAGGGAAAATTAAAACGAAAAGAGAAAAAAAAAAGAAAATCGGTGTTTTTAGTGCCCGTTTAGGTCAGGTACAATCAAAATTCTCGCGGAAGCTAATGACTATGTTAACGGGTTTGGCAACAATCTCAAAAAGGGAAAACGAGAAAGTTATTCTATTCCCCTCCTCAGCGAGTTGCTAATCCCCTGCATGCATTGCAACCGAGCCTGAACAGCTAAGTTTTGCCGTGTACACACATAACTCAATGCACCTCATGACAACTGCATTCGAGAAACAGATGCAAGCATATGCAAGCAAACGGGAAAGCAGGTTCACATCCTGGCTTATAATTAACAATAACACAACAATTCAGTTTAACACAAAGCGAGGTTCGGGAACATACAGAGATATACACAAGCACACCACACACGTACATACACAAGCGGAAGCCACTCAGCATGGGGTCTCTCTACTTCGCTCAAACTCATCTAAGTGTATGTAAATTTTATGAACTGCTTGTAAACCTGGATATCTGCAAGGCTGTCTAACTTTGAAATGACTTCACACAATCTCTCTTCTTTTTTTTTTTTGTATTTTCTTCGTCTCTCCTTCCATTAGCTTTCTACTTCTTTTTTCCTTTCTTCAGTTCTAAACTTTCTTCTTTCTTGATTCTTTTCTCTTGGGAGTTTCATCAGCAATTATCAATATTTTTGTTCGGAGTGAATCAATACTGTTTCTTTCTTTACTTATTTTTCTCTTTTTATACACCAAAGGATCACCAAAAATAAAACAAAACACGATAACGTTTGTCATTACACTTTTATTAATCTAAGCCGCGCGGGGTTATAATCATAATCATCAATCATTAACTAGCTTTTATCATTAATACATGTAAAAGAAACAACATTATTTTCCAGTCAAACATCTGTGGAAGAGAATTCATCGGAGCGTTCCCTGCATTCGCCACAGAAAATTCGAGGAGGACGCTCACCGACTCAGATGTCTCATGCATACAGAGTCAACAAATTCCAATTAGGTGTTGGATAAAGACGGGAGTGAAAGAGGAAAGAGAAGAGGGAAGAGGAAAGTTATAGAAGAGAGGGAGGGAGGGGAAGAGATGGAAAGAGAAGAGAGCGAAAGATAAGAGAGGGAGGGAGGAGAAGAGAGGGAGAGAGAAGAGAGCGAAAGAGAAGAGAGGGAGGGAGGAGAAGATAGGGAGAAAGAAGAGAGCGAAAGAGAAGAGAGGGAGGGAGGAGAAGAGAGGGAGAGAGAAGAGAGCGAAAGAGAAGAGGGGGAGGGAGGAGAAGAGAGGGAGAGAGAAGAGAGCGAAAGAGAATAGAGGGAGGGAGGAGAAGAGAGGGAGAGAGAAGAGAGGAAGAAAGAAGAGGACAAAACAGATGAGGAGGGGAGAAAAGGAGAGAAGAGGGGATGAAATAGATCATAAGAGATGCCAAGAAAAGAAATAAGAAGAAAGATGATCAGAGGGTATAAAAAGAGATTAGGTATGATGAGATGAGAGGACAGGTAAGGAGAGGAATAAGGAGAAGAGGATACGAAAGAAAAGACAGGAATGTAAGGCAAGGATAAGAATTGAAATGAAAAAAAAGAGCTAAATAATTGAAAAGAGAGAAAAAGAACAGAGATAAACATCCAGGTGAGAACAGGAAAACACCGAGAACATTCACCAAGAACACAGCTTTTGAGACTCCGCACAAATTCGCCAGTCAGACACACAAACAGACAAAACAGATATCACCACTAAATCTATCGGGCAGTGGGGGGTAGGGGAGGGGGAGTGGGGGAAGACCGTGAAAGGGGTTTCCTACACTTGGTCCGAGAGAAGCGCGCCGGTTGTTCCCTTTGGTCAACGCACGCGACTACTTATACAAACATGCAACGGCAACATTGCTCGCTGTGGACACAACTAAGCCCGTCTGCGTTCCTCGGGGCTGCCATTCCGAAGACACGCACGCCGGGCGGGCGGCGAGCGTGCGGCTCCGCCAGGGGACAGCCACCCGCACGCGCTCGCTGTGCCTCGCTGGTACAGATACACATATACGGCCGTGGATTTATAAGCATATATATATATATATATATATATATATATATATTTATATATATATTTATATATATATATATATATATGATCAGAGACATAAAGATAGAGAGAGAATTCTTATGGTTTGATAGAAAACAAAACATAATAAGTTGAATTTAATTTTTGCTATTAGCTATAAATGATAACCAAACAAGAAAACAATAATAATGATCATATAATATAATTTCCATAAATATGATATTTATACTAATAATACTACAGAAAATGACAGGATTTGTAATATTAGAAACAAATATAAAAAATGATGATGGTACTTACAAGATTGATAATAATAATGATTATAAATACAATGATAATAATGACGATGATAATGTTGATAGCAGTAAATATACTAATGATAATGATGCTGATGACAGTAATAATAATAGTGATAGTGATATTGATAATGATGATGATAATACTAGTAATTCTTAAAATAATGATACCATTAGTCATAACAATGAAAGTAATAATAATAAATAATAATTAAAATAATAATAATCATGATAGCAATAATATTAATCATATTAACAACAATACAAATGATAATAACAAAAACATTAATAGAAATAATAAAAAAATAAAGACAATAACAATAACAATAATGATAGTAATAATAATGACAATGACAACAAAACAACAACAACAACAACAACAATAATAATAATAATAATAATATTATTATTATTATTGTCATTCTTGATAATAATAATATCAATGATAATAATAATGACATTAGTAATAATAATAATAATGATATTATTAATAATAATATTAACAACAACAACAATGATAATAATATCAATAACAATAATAATAATAATAATAATAATAACAATAACAACAACAACAACAACAACAACAATGATACTCATCATCATAAAATAAGATGCAACGGTAACAGTGAAGTTAATATCACCCGCTAAGACAATAATAATCATGAAAACTGATCAATAAAAAACAAAAAATACGAAAAACCAAGAAAACAAAAGGGAAGAGAAGAAATCGCCGAAGAATGGATGAAAGAAGAAAGAAAAAAAAAATAGTTTAAAAAGCAAACCACGCGACGTATATTGTATTCGTTCAAAGCCACAGTGATCAAATGCACGTTGTCTTTCTTTTATCATTTTAATTCCTACTTCCTCTAAATTAACGTTCAACATCAATATTCACAGAGTAACCGAAGAATGCAAACAGGCATCAACATTAATATTGCAAGTCCGTTTTTTGTTACTTTATTTAAAAACAGCCTTCCATAAAACATCATGTCTTGTTATTTATCATTTGCACTCGCGACATCCAGACAGACAGACAGACAGACTTACACACGTTCCCCCTTTAATAAACAGAGGGGGAGAGGGATAACAGATTATATGTGGTCCCGTAGAAGAGGAAGAAGGGGAAATGGGGAGAAAGGGAACGAGAAGAAAATGAATGAAAGAAAAGGATACTTGAAAAAAGGAAAAATATGCGTAAGAGGATGGAAAAAAAAACTAGAAAAAGAAGGAAGAAGAAGAGGCGTAAGAAGGAAAGAAATAAGAGGAAAATTTAAACTAAGAGAGAAGGAAAAGAAGACAAGTATAAAAACAGTTAACAACACCCATTTTCTTTAACGATTTTTTTCTCTTAAAAAAATAAATAAATAAAAAAATAACCATAAGCTAAAGACTGGTCCATAAACAGTATGAGAAATGAAGGGAAACGGCCAGAAACACATAACACGACAATTACAGACACTGAAATGGCTCCGCTACTTTCGCGTCCGAGTTAACGTCAGCCGATCGCTGCGCCATCTCGTCTCAAAATGTGCTGGATCTTGTTCATCTTTTCTTTATCTATAAAAAATCCACACCTACATCACATAAAAGTGGAAACACTCTTTTTTTCTAAGTGGAACAAATGAAAGTTTCAAGAAAGAAAAATATATCTAATAACTTGTTATTTTTGTCTCTAAGAGAAAGTAGATACATTTTTTTCTGGTAACTTTCTTATTGTTTTTGTTCTTTTTCATCTTCAAATATACACTCACTAGGCCGAACGGAATACAAATACATATCTACTCCAGAGGGAATGTTCATCGTATTCCAAGTTTCTGTTTCACATAAAAAAGAAAGAAGGAAAGAAAAGGGAGGTGTTATAAATGACAAAAAAGGCCAACATAAAACCCACTGGAAACGAAAAAAAGCTCCTCCCAAGACGCATGGCATCTCAAGAGTGGTTTAAGACGTTGCGTGTAATAAAGACAAGTAGAGGAGGTGGGAAGGAGAGTAATAAAGACACTAATAAGCAACATGATGAACAAGCTGAAGGTGGATCTCCTCAAGACGTAGTAGACTTCATCTGCATAATGTAAATGTGTGTGTAGGAGGGGTTGGGGGAGGTCCTCTCCCTCTCCTCTCTCCTCCCCCCTCCCTCCTCACCCCTCCCTCCTTCACGTGTGTCGGATGGCCGGGGGGATTGTGTGTATGAGGGGGGGGGGGGTAGTTTATCCTCTAACTCCCCCCTTCCCCCTCCCCCTTTCCTCTTCCTCACGTGTGTGCCAGGGGATACCCTTACCCCTCCCCGTCCCTCACCTCTCACCCTCCTACACTCCCTTCCCTCCCCTCCCCCTCATACACCCATCTTCTCTTCTTCTCATTTCGAATACACCTGAGCAACTACGCAAACCCAGGAGTGCCAGACATGTGCGGTAGGGCGGTGCCATTTCGAATCCCATGGCATCATTGCAGATACCTGGAGAATTTGTTAATAAAAAAATGTTAAGTACAGGTATTGAACATTTTGCTAGTCGTTTCGCTAAAAATGTGAAAATATAAATACATCCATAGGTGTGTACGCATTCACGGCTGTGTGTATGTGTGATAGGCGTACATGCATGTATGTACGACAAGTTTGTACATGACTGGACACAACCGCAACTTTAAAGAAACAACATGACAAGGAAAAAACAAGACAAGCAAGAACAAAACAAGGAAAAAATAAGACGAGAAATCAGCTCTGTTAACTTAATCTCGTTACAGCTCTCGGGCTTGCCAACAAAGACATTCTCGAGAGACGTAAGTTGGATATCAAGATCAGCATGGCACTGGCACTCCCGCGTGGCACTCTCGCGAAGAAGAGAGAAGGGATGGAAGGAGTAGGAGGAAGGAAGGAAGGAAGGAGAGGGACATGGTGATGGAGGAGGAGGAGGAAGGAAGGAAGGAGAGGGACATAGTGATGGATGAGGAGGAGGAGGAGGGTAGCAGAAGAGTAAGTGAGAGAGAGAGAAAGAAAAAGCGTTTCCGAACGTTGAATGTGGATGCATGGGAGAGAGAGAGAGAGAAAGAGAGAGAGAGAGAGAGAGAGAGAGAGAGAGAGAGAGAGAGAGAGAGAGAGAGAGAGAGAGAGAGAGAGAGAGAGAGAGAGAGAGAGAGAGAGAGAGATCCATGGTAATACATATTTATCCCAACAGAAGGAATTTAAGAATAAGGGGTGGGGGTGGGGGAGAAGAACGTAAAGGGGAAGGGGAAGAGGAAAGAGCAGGAGAACTGGAAGGGGAAAGGAAAAGGAAGAGGAAAGGGAAGAGGGAGGATAAAGAACAGGGAGGGAGGAAAAGGGAGAGGGAGACGAAGCATTGATACAATAACATCATTCCTTAAAACCATCGACAACACACATTTTCGATTTATGACTTGTAATACCATCCAGGAAAGAAGTCGAGTATAAAATATGATAGTATGGTCGATAGATACCACTACGGGATTGTAGAATCGCAGTGTGTCTTCAGTATGAGGATGAAAATTAGGCTTGCGGTTTGAGTGGAACATGAAGTGTAGGAGAGCATCATTAGGTGTAGTTGAAATGTACAGTACGTGTGGATCACAAAGTATACGTACACGGGTGGGATTTGTGTACGCCTAGGTCACAGAGTGTACATACACACAGGTGGGACTCGGGGTGTATTACATACGTAGATCCTGAAGCCTCCTAGGTCAACCGGGAGTTTGGAACATAACTTCACAAGGGTAACAAGGTACAACAGTACACCAGCGGAACTTCGAGGGGGACCGGGATGCACGGTGCGAGCGTGAGTGGGCGTCGGAGGGCGGTAGGGGCTAGGCTGGCGGTGGCAAGGAGCGCTCGGGGGCATTGCATGGTGGGGAGGGCTGGGCTGTGTGCGGGAAGTGCGTGTGTGGGCAAGGGGGGGGGGAGGGGAGGGGGTCACAGTACCAAGACGTCCAGGGGTAGGGGAAGCCGGGTTATGAGGGAGGGGGTGAGGAGGGGGATAGGGAGGGGTGTCAGGTGATCAATCCAGAAGGTTGTCCTGAGCTCCGAGGCGCTCCCTCGGCCCGGCTCGCTCGCTCGGATCCTCGCCACCGGGCTCATCTGCAACCAGAGAGAGGGTTAGTGCTCGGCTGGGACCCCCCTCCCGCCTCTCCTCTAGTTTGTGGCTTTTCCCCTCCTCTTCTTTCCCTTAATCTTTAATTATTATTATTCTCTTCTTTCCCAACCCTTCCCACTTCTTTCTCCTTCCCTCTTTCCTACGCTTCCCCTTTCCTTCTCCTCTTCTTCCCTATGATCCCCCTCTTCATTCTCCTACTCCACCTCTTCCCCTACGCTTTTCCTCATCCTTATTCTCCCCTCACCTCTTCCAACCTACTAGGTTGTTCTATTTACCTAACCCTTTCTTTTTACCCTTCCCCTCTCTCCTTTTCTTTCTCTCATTTATGTCTACCTCAATACGTGTATCTACAGCGAAGGTCCCTCTCAGGCTCTGCCTTCGTCTTGCGCTAACCCATCTTCCTCCTTGGGACTTTCCCTCTGCCTACCAAGCTTCAGACACCTTGGCATGCCCTCTCTCTACACACCTCCCCCTCCCCTCCTCCCTTCGCTAACCTCTCCCTCCCCCTCCCCTCCTCCCTTCACCAACCTCCCCCTCCCCCTTCCCCACTATCCACTCTATCCTCTACCTATCTCCCCTTCCCCCTCTCTTTACCCACCTCCCTCCCCACCCCTCGCACTTCGTTCCTCACCTGTCTTTGCCTCTTTTTTCCCCTCGCCTGTCACACTTCGTTCTTCCTCTCGAGCCATTATTCATCTGCGAATCCTTACGACTAGACTGAATTATCTTTCTCCTTTATCATACCCCCGCCTCCTCCCCTATCCCCCCCTCTTTTCTTCCTTCCCTTTCCGCTCCGCCTCCTCCCTTCCTGTCCGTCTCTCCTTCCTCCTACGCTTTATGTGCGTCTCCGCTTCGCTCTCTTTTATCCCCTGTTTCCTATTTCTTCGACTACTGTATTGCCTCTTTTAGTTGTTTATTTTCTTTATTTTCCACATATGACTAACTGGTACTTCTTCTCAGTCTTCATCTTACTGACTATCCCTGCTTGCCTCTCTCCCTCCCTCAATTTCTCTTCCTCTATTACTCATTCTCTCTTAGTCTCTCTACCACTTTCCATTCTATTATCTTTTCCGCTTTTTCTCTGCCCCGTCTTCCTTCCTCCTCTACGCCCCCATCCTACAGCCCTCACGTCCATTA
>NC_061848.1:21019588-21037088 GCF_019202785.1 Penaeus chinensis
TGTGGTGTGGGTTGTGGTGTGTTTTGTTGGAGAAGAGAAGAGAGAGAGGAGACGGAGAGAGAGGAGAGAAGATTAGAGTAGAGGAGAAAGAGAGAAAAAGAAACAGAAGAAAGAAGAAGAGAAAGAGAAGAAAAGAGAAGGAAGAAAGGGGATAGGACAGAGAAGGAAGAGAAAAAGAGAAGGAAGAGAGAGAAAAGAGAGAAAGAGAAGAAAGAGAGAGAGAAGAAGAGAAGAGAAAAAGGAAAAAGAAGAAAAAAGAAGAGAGAAAAGGACGGGGGGGGGGGGGGGGGGGGGGGGGGGGGGGGGGGGGTGGGGGGGGGGGGGGGGGGGGGGGGGGGGGGGGGGGGGGGGGGGGGGGGGGGGGGGGGGGGGGGGGGGGGGGGGGGGGGAAGAGAAAGAGAAAAGAAAAGAGAAAATCCAAACAAAAGGCATAAATTGCAAAAAATTATTAGCACAAAATTACAAAATTTGAAAAAAATCATTTACGTGTTTGGGGTAATATCGTGTTTTTCTTGAGATCCAAAATATGCTGTACAAACGACCAAATAGCTAAATACTAATTTAAGAATAGCAACAATAATGCTAGTGGTTGTGATGAGAATGGTGATTATTTCTTTCAATATTATCTTTCAAGTCAATAACAATATATATATATATATATCCACTTGAAAAGTTGGTTACAATTAATTGAGGCTAATATGTCCGAATAAAGTTACACGGTCGATTCTCCGAATATATCCAACATTCCCAACATAGGAATTCAGATAAAAAATATAAGCATCACCAATCTCTCGCATGCATCTAACCCTCGATAAAATAAAACACACACACACACACACACACACACACACACACACACACACACACACACACACACACGCCCGACTGAAGAAAATGTGATAAGTAAACGTTTTCCTTTGCTGATATAAATACTTTAAAATCGAAGGCGGAGAAATAAGAATTGAAAGGAAAGAAGTGAATGGAGGGAGGAGAAAGAAAGAAAATACATAAATGAAAAAAAAATAGACACCAAAGAATTCCATCAGCATGTGCCCAGCTACCCAGGTCTTCCCGGACATAAAATCCAAATATACTCTCTCACACTTTTCACTTCCCCCTTCGTTCTCCCTCATCTCACTCTGATCCTATACTCCCTTTCTCCCCCCCATCACCTTCAAACTCTCTCCCTCCCCCTATCCCCTCCTTCACTTCACCATTAATCCTACCCTCCCTTTCTCCCCCTCCCTCATTCTCACACTCTCCCCTCTCCCTCACACTCTCTCCCTCTCTGACTCTCACACTATCTCCCTCTTTCACCCTCACGCGCCGCCCATCCCTCACTATCACACTCTCTCTCTCTCACTTTCTCGCCCCCCCCCCCTTCCCCCATCAACTCCTGACCCGGCCCGCCACCTCCAGCCTCGCGAAATTCATTCAAGGTCGTCAAAGGTCACGTCAGTCATGCCACGTCATCCTCATTCGCCCGAACTAATTATCAGCCGCCAGGTGATCAAGGGAGCGTATCCCTTCCTCCTTCCCCTCTTCCCCTTCCCCTCAGTCTTACCTCCTTCCTCTTCCTCCTTTCCCCCACTTTCTACTTCCTGTTTTCTCCACACTTCACTTAGTCCTTTCCTCTTCTAATCCTTCTCCTTCCCCTTCTTCCTATCCCCTTCCCCACTTCCTGCTTCCCCTCCTCCCCACACAAACAGAAATTCTGCGATTCTTCTGTTGTGATTCCATCTTCACATTTTAGATATCAATGAATAAAACTGTATTTAAATAGAGATTTCCTTTCCTTCCGACTCCCCTTAGGTCTCTCGACACGTACCCCCGCCCTCCCCACTACTACCCACTTCTTCCCCGCCCCTCCGACCAATACCCACTTCCCCCACCCCCCCCTCCTCTAACCCAACCTCCTTGAAAAGCTTCTTCCGCTTTCTCTGGCCTTGTCTTTCTCCCGGATTCCTTCATATCCCAACTTTCTTGAAGCTTTAATTATTCATTCCTTCTGTCCGCCCCCCCCCCCCCCCCCCCCCCCCCCCCCCCAGTTTCCCACCTCAAGTTTCTAACAACATTCTCCCGACGGCGCCTCCTTCAGGCGGTCAGACTCGGTCTCGGTCTCTCGCTCTTCCTTCATATCTTCGTCCTCTCTGTGTATCAGTCTGAAATTTATTCATTTATTCATTTTTTCTATATTTTCTTCTCCGCCCCATCTCTCCTTTTTCTGGTATTTTTCTCTCTCTTTTCCTCTTGATATATATATATATATATATATATATATTTTTTTTTTTTTTTTCTCTCTCTCACTATTTCCCTCTCCTTCTCTGCTTCGCTCCCTCTCTCCGTCTTGCCGTCTTTCCTTCTCTCCCTCTGTCCTCCAACTTCCTCCCAAACATAATCCTATCCCTCCTCACCTACAACCCCCCCAACCCGTCAAAAAAAAAAAAAAAAAAAAAAAAAAAAAAAAAAAAGCCAGAGACACTTACTCTGTCTTGCCCCAACGTCGGCGATCTCCTAATCTTTTAATCATCTTAAGGCGTGTAATTTCCACGTCACTTCCCAGCGTCTTAGGTCAACATCTTAGGGAACGTCTTCTGTTGATGTTCTCTTAATTATGCAATCCTTCTACTTCTTATGTAACGGAGGAATTTTACACTGGGGGAGGCTCTGAGACTCTGCTGTACTTGAGGCGATTGTAATGATAAGGGTAAGGGTGATGATGAAGGGGATAAGGATGATGATGGTAATTGTAATGACGACCAAGAGCAAGTTAATCATGATAACAATAATGGTTGTACATATACAAAAGACGGTAGAGAAATGAGTTAATGATAAGACAAGTGAATATCGTATGATGAAAAACGCCGAAAACAACCTAATTGAAAACAAATTATTGTTATCATATCCCATCTCTCTCTACATCTCTCTAGCTACATCCCCCTCCCTCCCTCTCTCTCGTTCTCGCTCTATCTCTCTCTCCCTCTCGTTCCCGCTCTCTCTCTCTCTCTCTCTCTCTCTCTCTCTCTCTCTCTCTCTCTCTCTCTCTCTCTCTCTCTCTCTCTCTCTCTCTCTCTCTCTCTCTCTCTCTCTCTCTCTCTCTCTCTTTACCTCTGTTTCTCTGTTTCTCTGTCTCTCTGTCTCTGTATGTCTGTATGTCTGTCTGCCTTTCTGCCTGTCTACCTGTCTGTCTGTCTGTCTCTCTCTTTCTCTGTCTCTCTCTGTGTGCCTGTCTCTTTCTTTCTCTTTCTCTGTCTCTGTGTGTGTGCCTCTGTCTCTCTCTTTCTCTCTCTGCCTCTCTCTCTCTCTCTCTCTCTCTCTCTCTCTCTCTCTCTCTCTCTCTCTCTCTCTCTCTCTCTCTCTCTCTTTCTCTCTCTGCCTTTGTCTCTCTCTCTCTTTATCTGCCTCTCTCTCTCTCTCTCTCTCTCTCTCTCTCTCTCTCTCTCTCTCTCTCTCTCTCTCTCTCTCTCTCTCTCTCTCTCTCTGCCTCTCTCTCTCTGCCTCTCTCTCTCTCTCTCTCTCTCTCTCTCTCTCTCTCTCCCTCCCTCCCTCCCTCCCTCCCTCCCTCCCTCCCTCCCTCCCTCCCTCCCTCCCTCCCTCCCTCCCTCCCTCTCTCTCTCTCTCTCTGTCCCTCTGTCTCCCTCTCCCTCTCTCTCCCCAAGGGATTTCTTGGGGGAAATTAGCATTTCTTTATGATAACGAAAACAAAAAGGAAATAGAAGGAAAGGAAGATCTAAGACAGCGATGACACGACATTTGTCCCGCTGAGGAACGACATCAAAACACTTTAAGAAACATAGTAATCAGGGGAAGGGGGAAGAAGAAAAGAAGGAGAGGGATAAAAGGTGTGGAAGAGGAGGAAGGGAAAGAGAAAGTGGGAAGAGAGAGAGAAGAGGAGATGGATTGAAAGAAGAAGCGGAGTAGGAGTACCTGAGTACCGGAGAAAGGAGAGGAAGAGAATGAAAAATAATGACAGAACGGACGAGGGGAGGCGACGGAGCAAAGAAAAAATAGGGGAGAAAACAGGAACAGGTTGAGGTATGTCAATTGGCGGATAAGAAGGGTCAAGGGAACCAAACTTGCCAGACAAAGAAACCACCCCCCTAAATTAAAAACAAATAAACAAATAAAAATAAATAAATAAAAGAAAGAAACACACACAAAAAAAAAAAAAAAAAACACACAAAAAAAACGTGTTCCCTCGAGTCCCGCCCGACCGCCCTTGACCGGAATCCCCTCGCAAAACCGCCCACTGACTCCCCTCTCCCCCCTCCCCTCACCCCTCCCCCTCTCCCGGGCGGCTAGAAGAGGGATTATAAAAGGCGAATGGCAAAGAAGCTCCGCCATATTAGACGCCCCTTTTTACGATCCAGGAAAATCGAGACTTTTCATTAAACTTTGCCCCGATAACATTGATGGCGGGTGCGTTGTTGTCTCTTATGGGGTGTGTGTGTGTGTGTGTGTGTGTGTGTGTGTGTGTGTGTGTGTGTGTGTGTGTGTGTGTGTGTGTGTGTGTGTGTGTGTGTGTGTGTGTGTGTGTGTGTGTGTGTGTGTGTGCGTGTGTGTGTGTGTGTGCGTGTGTGTGTGTGTGTGCGTGTGCGTGTGTGAGTGTGTTCCTATGAGTATATATATATATGTATGTATGTATGTATATATATGTTTGCACATAAGCGTGTGTATACATGCACATGTTCCACTCATCTCCCAGTAAGGCAATTTTCCTCATGGATTTTCTATGTTAATGGAAATTACGTTATAAACTGGCATCAACGAGAAACCATTATGGAAAGCAACGCATTATGGCGCTCCGGGATTCGAGAAAACAATACATTTTTTTTTTTAAGTTCTGTAGTAAGAAAGAATATCAGTGATTGAACAGCTAATAATAGAATCAGTTTACAAATAAAACGGTGATTAATCTATAATAAAATTCACCGCTTTCCTTGTATTTTTTTCATTCGAATATAAAATACAATGCTGTGTGATAATTAAATCTACTGAATCAAATCAGGATAAATAACTTGACAAACAAACACGGCCTTAAAATAACAAAAAAGAAAAAAAAAGTAAAACTATTTAGATCAAAAATATATTTTGATTTCCCTCCAACTCGCCAGGAAAGTTCATCCATTATGCTAAGTACATCACTGCATCACAGAAGCAGGGGGGGGGGGGGAGTCATAGAACAAGCCGGGGTAGACCGGAAGTGAATATTGCAACACCGGACGCGCATCAGCGAGCATAGGGTACAGGGTATCTACCTATCTATCCATACATCTATCCTTCTACATAGCTACCTATGTGCATGCTTTGTATCCATGTATCTACCTATCTATCTATCTTTCTGTCTGTCAGTTTGTTTATATATCTATCCATATATATCTATCAGTCTATTTACATATATGCGCCTGTCTATCTATCTGTCCATCTACCTATCCACAAATCAACATATCTATGGTATACGGATATATCTACGAATCTCCTTTTCTTACCCGCAAAGCATCCACACCACGTCATCTGTTTATGCAAATTCCGATGGATATCCTCGGCGACTTCATCATCGAGTGAGTCCAAATCATTTCAGTGATAAATACCTTTTTTATAAAATCTAATCTCAAAAGAAAAGTTATAGAGATAAGAGATAAAGGGAAGCTTTTGGCCGAGACGGAGCCCCTGCCAGTTTATATCGTGATTAGGCTCCTGCGCATAATTCGGCTTCTGCATAATTTTGGTTGGCCTTTTATATGAAACTTCAAGAGGTGCTCTCTCATGCGCATGATTGGCCCTGATGCGTTTTCAGTTCGCCTTTTAATAAAACATCAAGGGCTGGTTTTTCGTGTGTAAAAATAACACTTTTTGGCTGTTGTCATGTAATAGACAAACACAAACACGCTCACACACAGGTACACACACACATGCGCACACACACCACACACACACACACGCGCGCGCAACACATCTGCATCATGTACAATTTAAATGTCCTAATACATATTTTTTTCTTGAAATCCGAGATACATTTTGAAGGTAAATTATCTTTTTCCTCCGAAGAGCTAACAACCAATCACAACACATCGATAATTTATCAGGCTAAAATATACAGAAATCTGCACTTCAAGGAAACTTCATTTAAGCCTATCGCATTACGATTTCCATGAATAAAAACCTGCTAATAACAAGAGAACGCCATTACAGACGATTAGGCAGAGAGAGAGAGAGAAAAAAAAAGGAGAGAAGGAGAGAGGAAAAAAGAGGGAGAACGAGAGAAGTAAACAGATAGAGATAGAGATGGAGATAGAGATAGAGTTAAAGATAGATAGATAGATAGATAGATAGATAGATAGATAAAGAGAGAGAGAGAGAGAGAGAGAGAGAGAGAGAGAGAGAGAGAGAGAGAGAGAGAGAGAGAGAGAGAGAGAGAGAGAGAGAGAGAGAGAGAGAGAGAGAGAGAGAGAGAGAGAGAGAGAGAGAGAGAGAGAGAGAGAGAGAGAGAGAGAGAGAGAGAGAGAGAGAGAGAGAGAGAGAGAGAGAGAGAGCGAGAGAGAGAGAGAGAGAGAGAGAGAGAGAGAGAGAGAGAGAGAGAGAGAGAGAGAGAGAGAGAGAGAGAGAGAGAGAGAGAGAGAGCGAGAGAGAGAGAGAGAGAGAGAGAGAGAGAGAGAGAGAGAGAGAGAGAGAGAGAGAGAGAGAGAGAGAGAGAGAGAGAGAGAGAGAGAGAGAGAGAGACAAGAAGAGGGACATAAATATATTGAATATATTGATAAATAGATAGATAAATAGGTAGATAAGCATATAGATAAACAGATAGATGGATGGATGGACAGGCAGACAGACAGAAAGACAGACAGAGATATATATATATATATTTATATATATATATATATATATATATATATATATATATATATATATATATAGAGAGAGAGAGAGAGAGAGAGAGAGAGAAAGTGCAAGAGAGAGAAAAAGACAGAGAGGGAAAAAAACAAACAAGAGACAGGGAAACTAACACACAATCGCACCACACCAAACGCTGGAAAAGACACGCACCAACGACAAAGTATGAACAACAAATTCTCCCCTCCCCCCCCCCCCCCCTCCCCCCACCATCTACACGCCCGGGCCACAACTCCATTACGAGGGCCGAGTTCCCTCTCTGTGGCAATTAGGTAATTAACATTAGCCTCTTAATGAAGGCCGCGGTCGTGGAGTCTCTTTTCCGAAGAGGGATTTGGAGACCTCTATTTTTTTTTTCTCTCTCTCTCTTTTCAATTTATTTCGTTTTATCCTTTCATTGCCTGCAGTAACTCCGGGATAGCCTTGCCAGGTGTTCCTTATACTTATACTTACTGTTATTTATACTTACTGATACTTGTACAATGTTAACGAGTGTGTTTTTTTTTGTCTTAACATGTACTTTGTTTCTGAACATTGTTTTCCTTTTATAGACTGGCAAAAATATTTAGAAATACGTACACTGGTTAAGCTTTTGCGACGTGGAACTGTGTATTTGTCAGACTACTTTAAGTAAGATTAATAAAAAGACAAAAGAAAGAAAGAAAAAAAAAAAAACGAAAAAAAAAAAATTATAATTATATATCTAAGAATCAATTCTATCACTCCAACTAGTTCTGTCTACCAGTCTTCCCATTTATCCAAAAGTACATGAAAACATCATAAACCAACTATCAATTGTCTTATCCTCTGTATCAGCTGATCCAAGCTGCCCTTCTAGCGCTGATTCTCTCAACGAATTCAACTCCTGACAACATAAAGCATTCCATTCTCGTTACAATAAGATAACAGACAATAATGATGTAAAAAAAGAAAGAAAAAAAAAAGGCGTATGGTAATTAACTAGTGCACTTTTAACATCAGCCTGTGACGTCAAGAACAGACTGAGGTCAAATAAAATGCACTGAATAATGTCGACAAAAATGTCTCCTAACAACCGCATGAACTCTCACCATAAGTTATCACAACTTGGTAATATCATAAATAAAAATACAAAAAAAAAAAAAAAAAAACAGATAACCGAAGGAATAAATAAATACAGCGGATAAATACGATGAGCACACACACAAACAAAAATAAATATCTCTATTTAATGGGACCAATTTCCTTTCATCTTACTAATAAACCAGGCTTATAAAAAGAACAGGAATCATCAGAAAGCAAAGAAATGAGAGAGAAAATAAGAGGAAAAAAAAGGTTAAAACTCAGACAAAAAATATTCCTGGCCATTACCGGATATAATGTGCTCTGCGTTGCCACAATCATATATTTTTTATTACATTAAGCTCTTAATCATGGAGCTGTATGTCCATTATCATCATCTTTGTTAAAGTCGCTATTAACATTATTAATGTTATAATTCTGACCGTTGTCATTATCATTGATGTTATTATTATCATTTTTATCATCATTACCATTACTATCATCATTTTTTACAATTCGTATTATTACTATTCCTTCTTCTTCATCTTATTATTATAATTACTACTATTATTATTATCATCATTCTATTATAATTATCATCATTCTATTATAATATATTATCATCATCATCATTATTTTTATAATAATAATAATTATTATCATCATTATTATTATCATCATCATCATTCATTATCCTTATCATCAGTAGTATGATCATCACTGATATCACTATTATTATCATTATTCTCATTATTCCTATGGTTATTCTTCCCTTTCTTCTCCTTTTGCCCTTTGCTACTATCTTTACAATTTACAAAGAAGAAACTGATGGATTAAGAAAGAGGAGGAGCTTGAGAAGGAAGAGGGAGGGAGGAAGAAGAGGAGGAGGGGCGGGACGTAGGGGAAGAAGGGTGAAAGACAAGGAAAGGTGAGGGAGAGGGAGGGGCGTCAGGAACATTCAAAAGGGGGAGGAGCCTAACGTGCAGAAAAGTGTCATGAGCGTGTCACATTTCGCTAGAAACCTTCAGGCAATTTTGGAATGAATAAGTTAACACAGACAAAAATTTTGACCTAAACTTTCTCACTTTACAAATATAACATCTGTCGACACATTCTTTTCTCTACTTCTTCTGCTACTTTTTTTTCATTTCTCGTAATTTTAACAAAATAATAAAAGACGGAGACAACAAACTTTTGGAATTCCGTAACTAAACTTCTAATTTCTGGAGACCATTAAGGAATAAATTGCCTCATACAGACTTACCCCACGAGGGAGAAAAATAAATAAAATAAAATTCAGACAAGTAGCTGCATCTAAACGTTACTTTAAAGTTAAGCCAAAATTAAGTTAAATGCAGAACCGTCGTATATTATCAGTCCTCGGGGAAATAAATGAGAAGAGAGAGAAAAATAGAAAGAAAACGAAAAAAATACCCAGACTTTTTCCTGTCATCATTAGGCAATCTAGGGTCTTTCATTAACATAATGCTGTCTATCAACGCCGCCGTTAACTGTTAATTACGATCTCTTGCAACTCCATGCAACTTGAAAGTATTTGGAATACTACATTAGTTTTCTTCATAGGAAAAATATCTTCCTTTCCCATCTGTTCCCTAGAGTTCATTACTTTCATTCTAATTACGTGCACGAACATGGATAAAGGAATAAAATAAAAATGAATTTCCTATTTTTCACATACGCAGATAAACAAAAAACTTTTAAATTCCTCCTTCAACCTTTCTCTCTTCCTTTCTTGCCAGTCTCTTTCGCCCCCTTTCGCTTTACTATTTCGACCCTTAATCAGTCCCCCTTCTTCGTAACCCATTCATCATTCTCGTTCCAATCACCGTCTTAATTACCTGTTACCTTCCCACTTACCCCGCCGCCATTTT
Source organism: Penaeus chinensis (assembly GCF_019202785.1). Taxonomy (NCBI): domain Eukaryota; kingdom Metazoa; phylum Arthropoda; class Malacostraca; order Decapoda; family Penaeidae; genus Penaeus; species Penaeus chinensis. Next base: position 21,029,410 of record NC_061848.1, read on the forward strand.
CCGCGCCGCGACCCACTTCCTCTACAGCTCATTCCTCACTAATTACCCATTGAGGATCCCTGTACCTCGTCCTCTTCATTTACCCAACGACTAAATGCTCTCGGAGACGACAGCTTACCTCCCCTTCTACCTCTTTCCCTTTCCCTTCCCCTCTTCTGTATTAACGCCAATATTTTGTGAATGCATATCTTTAACAGTTTTATACATCAAACGAATTTATGAATTTGAAACCCACATCCCTAAACCTCTAACTCTCAAAAGAGAGAGAGAAAAAAACAATAGCAAAACATGCATGTACACAAAAAAAAAAAAAAAAAAAAAAAAAAAAAAAAAACGAAACACCTTAGCTCCTCCTCCACCTTTTCTTTCCTCTTCTCTCTCTGGCCATCAAGCTCTCCTTCTTCCTCTCTCCTCTTTCTCCTTCGCTCCAGCTTTTCATCTTAATGAGCAAACACGACGGCACACCATAGCAACGGGATGTCTCACTTATGCAACGGCTGAATAGTGGCTGTTTTTAATTACATTTTTATCTTTATCATTCTTCTTTTTTATATATTTTTTTTATTTCTATTTTTTTTTTCATCCATTATCATTACCCTCGACCGCAGGAGCAGGCGCGACCTCCTCTCAGAGAAGACTTTTGAGTGTGATTGCAACCTTGTCTGGATATTGACTGTGGCAACAACGCGTTAGACGGCGATGACGTTGAGGAACAAAGCGTCATTACAAGGGGCTGATTGTGCTCGGGAGGAGGCGCCTCACGCTGCTGCTGGGGGGAGGGGGAGGGAAGGGAGGGGGAGGGGGAGGGAAGGGAGGGGGAGGGGGAGGGAAGGGAGGGGGATTGGAATGGGAAGGGGGAAGGAGAAGGGGGTGGGAGTGGACTGGGAAGGGATGGGGAGTGGAGGTGGGGAGGAAGAGGGAGAAGGGGAAGATGATGGAGGGAGGGGAGAGGAAGAGGAGGGGGAGAGAGTGTTGAAGGAAGTGGGAGGGAGAAATGGAAGGTGGGTGTGGAGAGGGAAGGGAAAGAAAGATAGGGGAAGGTGGGGAGGGAATGGAGAGGAGAAGGAGAAGGTGAAGAGGTTGGTGGGCTGGCGAAAAGGAGGAGGTGAGGGAGGGAGTAGAGGGAGAAAGGAGAAGGGGGGTGGGGGGCAGAGAGGGAAGAGAAAAGGAGAAGCTGAGGACGGCATGGAGAGAGAAGGGAGAACGAGAAGGGAAAGCTCACGAAAGTAGCAGAGAGGGAAGATAAACAAAGGGAGATAAAGAGAGGGGAAGGAAAGTAAAAGAGATAGGAAGGAAGATAAAAGTGAAAGTGGTAATGATAGAAAGAGATGGAGAAGAGGCCACGGAAAAGAAAGTTTAGAAACTAATAAAAGAGAGAGAGAGGATAAGTGAAAAGTGGTTAAAGGTATAGGGAGACAGCATACGGAAGAGAAAGAAAAAAAAAAAAAAGAGAGAGAGAGAGAGTAAGTGAGAGAGAAAATAGAAATAAGCAGGAGGGAAGGGGGGAAGGGGGGGGGGCGGTGTCAGAAAGAACCCTAGAGAGACTACAGTGTTATAAGGGGCTACAGGGAGTCATTAGCAGCTCACGACGTTACACAAAAGACGCTGAACGGCCTGTAATAACACGCAACACTAGCCTTCCGCGCACGATGAATCTGGCATGTTATTATAAAGCTTTTCACAACTTTGATAAGCCAATCATGCAATAATTTACCTACAAGGAGCTTTTATCGCGATACTATCCTTTTATCTTTTTTTTATTTCTTTAGGCAATTAACTCTTAACTGCTATGTTGAACTGGGCGATCCTCCTTAAAACAAAGGCATGGCGATAGCGAAGTCAAAGAAACGTGGGGTTGAAGAATAACGGATAAATAATAAATAAGAAAAGGTTTTCATTGCGGAGACTTTATTTATTAATAATTGCTTATTTAAACCTATTACTATCACCATCATCAACAACGTCATGAATACAGGAAAAATTAAGTCAGTCTTAATTTCATTTCTTTAAAACCTGAAACAATAAAACAATTCAAATAAAATCAACAAAAAAAAAATAGACGTGTGTACTCCCATCGTCGCGGGGGAAATTACACATACAACCACATGCAAATTAGGTAATAACAATAATATAAATAGTAAGAAGAAAATGAGTGTTTCGCCCAAGAATCCCCGACCCCGCATTTTTGTCTGGTTTTATTTTAGCGACAGGGAACCCCGCCAATTTTCTTTCCAGGTGCGCGGTGTCACTCGTACGAGCTCCCTGGCCCTCAGTGGCACTTTTCCGATACTGTATTCACCCCTCTACATCATTCATCCGGCTGGGAAGGCGTAAGATGTTTGCATTTGCATACATTGCTGATGAATCTCCTCTCTCTTGCTTTCTTTCAGTTTCTTTCTTTCTCCCCCACTTCTCTCTCTACTTACTCACTCAATCATTCTCTCTCTCTCTCACTCACTCTCTCTCTCTCTCTCTCTCTCTCTCTCTCTCTCTCTCTCTCTCTCTCTCTCTCTCTCTCTCTCTCTCTATCTCTCTCTCTCTCTATCTCTCTCTCTCTCTATCCCTCTCTCTCTCTCCCTCTCTGTCTCCCTCTCTCTCTCTCCCTCTCTCTCTCTCCCTCTCTCTCTCTCCCTCTCTCTCTCTCCCTCTCTCTCTCCCTCTCTCTCTCTCCCTCTCTCTCTCTATCTTTCTCTCTCTCTCTAAGCAAGCAGCACACACACACACACACACACACACACACACACACACACACACACACACACACACACACACACACACACACACACACACACACATACACACACACACAGAAGCTGATTTTTCTGGACGCAAATCATAAACGTATAAACGCATGACCTCCCCACTGTGAGTACGACCAATATCACCGGCATACACAATGCGGCAGGTGTGATGTGTGAGTCTGTGTACATACGTGCCACTAAAGAAGGGAAGGAAGGAGAGGGGGGAAAGGGAACGAGGAGATGGAGAAGGAGACGGAGAGGAAGAAGGAGAATGGGGAAAGGGAAAGGGAGAGGGCAAGGGAGAGGGATAGGGAGAAGGAGAGGGAGAGAGAAGTGAATGGGAGAGAGAAAGATAGACGAATAAAGGCAATCGGTAGATATACAAACATACAAATATATAGAAATATACTTATAGGTATCATTATGTATTTCCATATATATACATGTTACGTGTGCACACGGTGGCCTGAACGTTCCAAGCATGTGCGCGAGTGTGTGCAAGCCCGGAAGCGCCACGATCCCACACCGCCAGAGACAACATGCAAAATTCATTAGTTGATCCAGCCCAACGTCGACCTCATGTTGCGCGCTGCATTCTCTCTCACGTCCCCGCTCACAGGCCTCCGCTAATATTCATTTATTACATGGGGAGGGGACACGGCTATATACGCACACACATACATACACACCCACACACATAGATACATACATACACACACGCACTCAGACAGATAGACACACACACACACACACACGTACGTACGCACTCAAACAGATGACACACACACACACACACACACACACACACACACACACACACACACACACACACACACACACACACACACACACACAGACAAACCACATACAGGGACATATATGAGTATATATTTTTATTATTTTTCCCAATTTCTAGAGCTTTGAAGCTAAAGTAGTTGATTGATGACTTGCTCTTTTTTGATGGATGACCTGTGTACCATCAACTCACCTCCCCCTCCCCCCCCCCCTTTACCCCCTCTCCCTCGACCCCCATTGCGAGGGCTGTCGTTTGCTATATTCATGTATTGATGAGGTTTATAGCCTTCACTGATATTTTGCCCCTACGCGAAAATGATAGATGTATGAAACCTCACGTTCTGTATCAACGTGGAAGAATAAAAATGCAAAATGAAATATAAACTCTTGGCTTGATGTATTGAAAAACGAACACTTTGCCCTGAAAATTTAGTGGCTTTATATCCATTATACCTTAAATATTAATCGATCATTTTAAAGTTTTAAAATTTAGATATAGGAAAAAAGAAAGGAAATGAAGGGCAATACGAGAACATCACCCTCTATCTCTCACGCTCACTCACACACACACACACACACACACACACACACACACACACAGACACACACACACACACAAACGCACAATACACGCATACAGAGCAACTATACCCTCACCATGCATCTCTTTCCCTATACCCATACCAAATCCTCCCTTTCCCCAGCCATACCCTCACCAGACCTTCCCTCCCCCCACCATATCCTCATCAAACCATACCTTTGCCCCCACACCACATCCTCTTTCCCCCCATACACGCACCTCACCATCTCTCCCCCCACCACATCCTCCCCTCACCTACTATACCCAGCACCCACCACCCCCTTATATCCACACCACACCCTCCCTTCCCTCCTTATATCCACACCACACTCTCCCTTCCCTCCTATCCCTTCACACGCCAACCCTTTCCCCCCACCATACCCTACCCCCACTAGACCCTCACACACTAACCCTTTCTCCCCACCATACCCTACCCCCACCATACCCTCACACACCATCCCTTCCCCTCCCACCATACCTTCACCATACAACACCCTAGAATCCCCCACACCGCACTGTCTATCCGCGATCCTCTCGACGCGCGCCCACACAACTCCACCCTATTTACCTATTTACCTATTTACCTATTTACCTATTTACCTATTTACCTATTTACCTACATCTCATTATGTACTCCGCCGCGCCGCCGCCCCACTACAGCAGGAATCGGGTCGTGAAACGTCGTCCTCTGTGTCTGTTGTTTGTTTGTCAGTCATTCGTCTGCTTACAGTTCTTGTTCCTAATTCGTTATCCTTGTCAATACGATTATCATTACTATTCTTCTTCATTTTTTATCATTGTTGTCACCATCCCTTTCTGTTTCATTTATAATTAGAATATTTTCCTATTAACAGCATTTTCCGTATTACTATAATTTACATTATCATTAGCGCATAATCTCATATAATGATCATAATCATATAATCTCATATCTCCCTCGCGCTTATTCATTCTGATTTTATTCAAGCGAATTCAGACTCTTTTCTGAGATGTCTGTACTTTTTCTTGCGGGGCTCGGTAGTGGGAAACGTCTACACACACACACACACACACACACACACATACACACACACACACACACACACACACACACACACATTTTAATTAAAAAAAAAACATTTGCATCCTGTCTCTTTTTCTTTTTTGTGTGTGTTCGCATGTCGGTCTGTCTCTTCCTTCCTTCCTTCCTTCCTTCTTCCTTTCTCCCTTCCTCCCCCCTTCTCTCTCTCTCTCTCTTCTCTCTCTCTCTCTCTCTCTCTCTCTCTCTCTCTCTCTCTCTCTCTCTCTCTCTCTCTCTCTCTCTCATTCGCCGGGCACCCAACTTCCCAGACGCACTAGCAAGGAGGGTGTGGCGATAACGGATCAATGGCAAGATAAAAAACGAAGTTCATGCTGTTGGGGCAAGTTCTCTTCTCGTTTGGAAACGGAAATGTGTGTGCGAGAGAGAGAGAGAGAGAGAGAGAGAGAGAGAGAGAGAGAGAGAGAGAGAGAGAGAGAGAGAGAGAGAGAGAGAGAGAGAGAGAGAGAAAGAGAGAGAGAGAGAAAGAGAGAAAGAGACAAAGAGACAAAGAAACGGAGAGACACAGAGAGAGAAAGAGAGAAAGCGAGCGAGCATCCGAACTCCTACGAACAAAAAGGAAAGCAATATTCGCGTATATCTCATGCGAGTTTCGTGTAATTTCGGTGAGTTACGAATCTTTTTTTCTCTCCTTCCCCTTGTTGGCTCCTTTTTTTTTTATGTCCTACTCTTACTCCTTCCTTCTTCTTTTACGGTTCTGCTGATATTTAGTATTGTTTCCGAGCCTAAAAGGGAAGCGTGAAATAGAGTCGTTACATTTTCTTTACTTTTCTTCGCATTATTTTTCTTCGCCTAAACAAATAAAAAAAAGTAGCTACAGGAAAATAACTTTATCAACAAATAGACGAACTGCACATTAACACGTTCTATCGCTTATCTAAATTTTAGATATTATAATTATCTTGACAGGAATCACCAACTTTCAACAAAGATTGACAGCTATGATCGACAAGCCTTTTGATATTATAATGACGAAATAAAAAGGAACGACAATCATTCATCCGGTTCTGAATTTTTACAATTTAAAATGGTTTCATTTCACACCTCCACGTACGCTTCAAAAAGTCCTGTATCTCCCTCCAAATATATAAATTTTGAGAAGAAAAAAATATATATACATATATATATATATATATATATATATATACAAGCAAACTTACTATTAAAATTCGTGTTTAAATTACTAAAGTGTTCTACATCTATATATCTGATTCATAATTTCAAACATCGACAAAATACTTAATCCATAATGTAATCATATTTCAAAATGAAAGTCAAAATGATTTTACATTTTAGATGGAGCTTCAGATTGTAAAAAATTCCTCTATAAAAATCCTAAATTAAATTAAAATTAACGCATTCTATATTGTACATAGAATTCACAGGCGTTCTTAAACTATAAGTGAAGTTCAAAAGATTTTAAGTAGAACCTGCAATGTTCTAAATTTTAAACGTATATTAAAAGCGTGTGTATTCTAAATGCTACTACGAGTTATAGATTCTTAACACGTGTTTCCAAAACTTATAAGTTCTAAATATGAACTTCAAAACGTTCTGGGTCATAACCCATTACTTCAAAGCGTCTTAAATTCTTAAATCCAACTTCCAGACATTCTAATCGAAACTTTTTTATCCTAAATACTCATTTAAATTTTCTTTAAATCTAAATGGAGCTCCATACACTTCTAAATCAAACAACGGAACTTTAAAAGGCTACAAATTCTAAATCCTAACTTCAAAATGGAACTTCAAAGCGCTCTACTGCGAATCCACGGCTAATCTTATTCGTCAAAAAATCGCATCAAACTCGACCGAATCTCCGTTCACTCAGACGCACGCATTTCGGATCCGGCACAGTTATCTACATTGGGAAGACATCCGCAGAGTTGCTGGACGAGGAAGATAAAGGCAGAAAATTTACGTCAAGTTTGAATCTCAAAACCTACTGTAACTTTCTTATCATTTTACACCAGCTGTGACGTGAGTGTTAAGCTAGTAAATTGAAAAGAAAAAAAAAAGTTCAAAAGATATTGCCTCGAGCTATATCAGCGTAGTAGGCAACTTTTCAGCCGAAAACTCGTTGGCAACAGCCTTTATCATAAAAATAATGGTTTATGTAAAAAATATAAACGAATTTTACAGTATATTAGCAACAGCAAGATTAGACTAGAACAACGGTTTTATTTCAAACAAATTGTTCGTTACGCCAAAAAAAAAAAAAAAAAAAAAAAAAAAAAAAAAAAAAAAAAAAAAAAAAAAAAAAACGGACTCATTATCCGTCTCTAAATTCTGCTTTCAATTGCATTTCCGTTTTAATACTAGAACATTCATACTGGATTTTGTTGTTCCTTTTCACTTTATAAAATGAGACACACTTACACACTCTCCGTTACACATCTATACATTCAACAATAAAACTATACATATACAGGACGTGGATGTGTACGTCAAAAAACAAAAACAAAAAAGCATACACAAGCATACA
>NC_061848.1:21044588-21047088 GCF_019202785.1 Penaeus chinensis
ATTTATCATATTCCTGTCATTTTCTTTTTCAAAGCAAGTGACAGTTACACTGAAATTTAGATATAGAGAAAAATTACGTAAGTAAAATATATTCTCATACGTTTAACAAACGAATTAAACTCACAAAACGAACAAGAATTGGCCTCGTTTTAATTGTGCTTACAATAACCCTGTGTATAAATAGCTATCAAACTGCCTCTATTTTTCCGTTTTCCCCATTTCACTTTTAAAAGTCTCTTAACATTTTCTAAAAATAAAAAAAGGACACATCTTTGTTAGATCTTTGTTAGTTGGTGTTAGTCCTAGAACTTTTTTCCACAGAGGTTACAACAGACAGCCAGTGCCACCTCTTCCAGCCGCAGGTGACGCCATCTGGCAACGAGCACCGGAAGCGGAAGAGGAAGAAGAAGAAGAAGAAGTTAGTCGCTCTTGGAGTTAGTAAGTGCCACTTCTCGAGGGCACCGGGAGAAAGGAGCACAGTGTCAGAAGAAAGGCGTTAGTCGTGTAGAAGCCTTGGCACCTCTCCTCTCTCCCTCTTCCTTTCTCCCCTTCTCCCTTTTTCTCTATCTCCTTTCTCCCTCTCGAACGGGTGCCAGAAAAGAGCGATGTGATCCTCCGAATCTTCATCAATCAAAACTCGCAGGGGAAATCAGGTGGCGGGGATCTCTGCAATAACAGAAGCTGGCGTTAGAGGAGAAAGACACTGTGCTACTCTGAAAGGGCAACGGCTCTGCTGCCGAGCTCTGACAGGGTCAAGATGCTGTGCCCAAGAAGTTATTAGTCTCAGGGTGGCATTAAAGCGCAAAGAAAGTGTTATATCTAATGATTAGTATTTCTGGTCAGTTCAAAAGAGAAGGAGAAAATATGTTATTTTATTTTTTGTCAATTTTACACTAATGCATAATTTTAGTTAGCCCTTTACCTTTAAGATTAATTGTAACTGGAAAGTAACTACCAAGTCTGATAGTAGAATAAGAGAATTCATGCACTCAAAAAGTTAATAATCACATCGCCCATTACCACTATGTGTACCTCTAAAAGCAAACCTATAATCACTCATTCCACCAAAAACGTTGCACAAATTACGATTAACTTCTTACCAGTGAAAAAAGAGCCAAAATTGGCATCCAAAACACCGTCATCAGAATCAACCATCCAACACGGAATATCATCACAGTACCCTAAAAAAAACACAAAAAAACTGTGGACCTGCATCTCCCATCGCCACAACACTCAGTCATCACATCCAAATCTAATCTCCATTAGTATGAACGGGAGGGTCCTCGCACCACACATACGGGGGGGGGGGGGGGGGGGATGCCAGGGGAAGGGCTACGGGTTGCAGATTATCGCGAAGCACAATCAGCATTGTATAACCAGCCGATTCCGTCGTCATTTCCATATCGTTATCGCAAGCTCTGCGCGTGTTGTAGTCGATGAGCAGGGATTTCTAAAACGGTGACGAAAACAACAATAACAACAATTACAACAACAACAACAACAACAACAACAACAACGGTAACAACTGCGGGCGAATCTTGTTTTTCTCTCGTCTCTCCTCGCAGTCTCGAAGTCTCGAACAAGCAGGTTTTCGTAGTATTGTTAATTACACCTTGTAGGCGACGCAGCAAATGCAATTGAATTCGTCGCGGTAGCAAGTCGCTCCCTTCTCCACCCCGACCCTCCCTCCCACCCTTTTCCTCTTCTCTCCCTCTCATCGTCTTCCACCTTCTCTCCCTCCCGCTGTCTTCCACCTCCTCTCCCTCCCGCCGTCTGCCACCTTCTCTCCCTCCCGCTGTATTCTCCCCTCTCTCCTTCCCACACCTACCTCCTCCATCCCTTCCTTCCCACGTCTTCCATACGCTTATCTACTTACGTAATTACACTCACCCGCACTCACGCTAAGCTGTTCCGCGCGCCACTTAGCTGCGTCGAAGTTGAGATCTTAAGCTGTGGTGCAACACGGAGGCTGGAGGCGCCAGCTTGTAAGCGCTTGTACTTTATCATTACGATTATCATTACTATTCTTCTTCTTCTTCTTCTCATTATTATTATTATTATTATTATTATTATTATTATTATTATTTTTATTATTATTATTATTATTATTATTATTATTATTATTGTTGTTGTTATCATAATAATGATAAAAATGGAGAAAGAGGGACCCAGAAGCACAGCCGACGAACTCTACGCGAAGCTCCGCCCCATTTCAAAACACCGACAGGCATTTAAAGTCTCTCCCCCCTACCCATTTATGTCTTCCCATCCATTCTTATCCCCACATAGCTTTCCCTCCCCATATATCTATCTCCCCCTCCTACCTCATCTCCTCCTCTATCCACTCGTCCTTCTTCCCTCATCACTTCCTTCCCCTCTCCTCCTCCCTTCTGTTTATCTGTTATTCCGTAATTCCTTGGCTTTGTACTTCGTCCCTCGTGGCCTCTGTGTCGTATTATATCGTATTACCTTACCCTCCTCTCTCCCCCTCTCTTACCCT
>NC_061848.1:21052088-21059588 GCF_019202785.1 Penaeus chinensis
CCAAATAAACACGGCATTGGTCGGAGTTGCTCGGATGGCTCCGTGGGCGTGTGTGCGTGTGTACCTGTGTGTGTACCTGTGTGTGTACCTGTGTGTGTAAATGTATGTGTACCTGTGTGTGTACCTGTGTGTGTGTGTGTGTGTGTGTATGTGTGTGTGTGTGTGTGTGTGTGTGTGTGTGTGTGTGTGTGTGTGTGTGTGTGTGTGTGTGTGTGTGTGTGTGTGTGTGTGTGTGTGTGTGTGTGTGTGTGTGTGGTGTGTGTGACAGAGAGAGAGAGAGAGAGAGAGAGAGAGAGAGAGAGAGAGAGAGAGAGAGAGAGAGAGAGAGAGAGAGAGAGAGAGAGAGAGAGAGAGAGAGAGTCTGCCTGCAAGTGTACACATCCAAACGTGCCTCTACCAGCAATCTATTGAGCTTGCGCAAGCATCGTGCGTACCCAAGCACACGTCAGAGAACACATACCCACCATCCATGTGCACACTACTTGAACGAATGAAAAAGCATAGACAACATCTGAACGAAAAGGCATAAGAGGAAAAGGAAGAAAAAAGCAGCGTTAGTTACCGGGCCGTCTCAATTGGTCCACCTCCTCGCCATCATCATTACTACTATGCCGTTGCTCCGCTGATTGCACAGTGGGAGGCAGAGGCGCAGTTCGAAAGGGCGGTGGGCGGGAGCAGGGCGGGGTGTGTGGGAGAGTGCTGGTGGGTGGTAGCAGGGGCGGTGGGCGGTATTCGGTGGGTGGCAGATGGGGCGGTAGGCGTGGCAGAGGGGCGGTGGGTGTTAGAAGGGGCGGTGGGCGTGGGAGAGGGGCGGTGAGTGTTAGAAGGGGCAGTGAGTGGTAGAAGGACCGGTGGGCGTGGCAGAGGGGTGGTGGGTGGTAGAATGGGCGGTGGGCGCGTGAGAGGGACGGTGGGTGTTAGAAGGGGCGGTGGGCGCGCGAGAGGGTAGAAAGGGGAACGGAAGAAGAGGTAAGAGAAATGATGGGAAAGGGAGAGGCAAAGAGGGTAAGAAGAAAAGGGAGGAAGAGTAAAGGGATTGGATAGGAGGATTGGGAAGAATGAGGAAAGGGATAAGAGACAGGAGGAAAGAAAAGAAAGTACTGAAGAGAGGTAGGGAGATAATGAAGAATTTTGGGAAAAAGAGGAGAAAGAAAGGAGATAACGTGGACGGAATAGATACGATTCAACTAAACAGAACGAAAGAAAAGCTGAAAAGTTGGAAGCAAAAGCAGGTAAAAAAAAATAAAAATGAGAAATAAAGAAAGATAAGAAACGGAGGGAGAAATAACAAAACGAAAAGAAAATCTTGAAGAATAAAGAAGGAAAGGGAGAGTTATGAAGATGTTCCAAACTGATGGCTTGCGACCAATAAAATCTGAGAGCCAAAAAGTCACACCAAGAAGGATAAAATAAAGTTAGGGAAACTTAAGCAATAGAGCAGCGAGAGAGAGGGATTTATGAGAATAAAGTACACACACGCACGAACGCACACGCACGCACACGCACGCACACACACGCACACACACACACACACACACACACACACACACACACACACACACACACAAACACACACACACACACACACACCTATACACGTGTATCCATGAATTCACACAAATCAAATATGTAAGAATGAAAAGTGACCTTACGAAAAAACAGCAACACATAATTAAGACATTAAAGGATCTTGGAAGTAAAACAAACGCGAAGATAGGATTAAACCGAACATAGTCATTAAGGGAAAATATAAAATACAATAATCTAGATGAAAGAGAGAGAGGGAGAGGGAGGGAGAGAGGGAGAAAGGGAGGGAGGGAGGGAGAAAGGGAGGGAGAGAGGGAGGGAGGGACGGAGGGAAGGAGGGAAGGAGGGAAGGAGGGAAGGAGGGAGGGACGGAGGGAAGGAGAGAGAGAGAGAGAGAGAGAGAGAGAGAGAGAGAGAGAGAGAGAGAGAGAGAGAGAGAGAGAGAGAGAGAGAGAGAGAGAGAGAGAGAGAGAGAGAAGAGAGAGATTGATTTTTTTTCTTTATCTATCCTACTTCTATTTTTGGAAGTTAATTAATCCTACAAGATCATCAAGATGCCCTTCTCAAAGGCAGCTGAAGCGACGCATCGAGAAACTTCTCTAACAAACTGAAGGACGGATGGTTGTAGCTTCCTTGTCTCGTCTCCTTCAACCCCCACTCTGCTCTTCTCCACTCCCCCACTCTTATCTCCATCCCAACACCCTCTCTCCTATCCCTCCCCACTCCCCTCCCCTACTCTTCTCTCCTCCCCAACTCCGTCTCTGATGTCCCTCCCCAATCCCCCACTCCTCTCTCCTCTCTAAACCCTTTCTGATTTCATTTCCCCAATCCCCCCATGTCTCATCTTCTCCCTCAACCCCCATGCACTTTTCCTCCCTCAACCCCCTCTCCGTTCTCCTCCTCTAACCCCTACTCTGCTCCCTACCCTAACCCCTTTCGCTCTCCTCCCCCATCCTCCACTCTACTCTTCTCCCCCTACCGCCTCTCTGCACTCCTCCTCCATTTACCCCCTCTTTGCCTTCTCCCTCCCCCCCCTTTCCCTTCTCTCACCTTATAGACAGGTAATAATACGAGTGAGCCTCAACATGCTGCAAGAAGTGAGAAAATGAAGGAGAAAGGGTAGGAGGTGTGTAGAGGAGAGGAGAGAAGGAGGGGAAAGGGCGGTGGGAGTGAAGGTTGGGACGGAAGGAGTGTAGAGAGGAGAGAAGAATGGGAATACAGACCAAGGAAGATGAGGAAGGAAGGGAGGAGAGGTTAAGGGAGAGAAGGAAGAAGGGAGGAAGAAGGTTCAGGAGAGGTAAAGGGAGGGGAAGATCAAGGGAATAAAAAAAGAGGGATGGAGAGAAAGGGAGGGAAGGAAGATGGGAGAAAGAGCCTCCAGGTAGAAGATTAGGTAGGACAAATTCTTTAAGGCAGGGAAGGGGGGATGAAGGGAAAGGGAAAGAAGGATGAAGGGAGAGAGATAATCCTAAGCAGGAGATGAGGAAGGAAGAGCAGTTCAAGGTATGGAGCAAGGGAAGGAGGGAACGAAAAGGAAGAAAGGAGTAGAGGAGAAAGAAAGTTTATATAGGAAATGAAGTAAGAAGGATCGCTGAAAGGTGGGGGGGAGGGGGGGGAGGGAGGAGGGGAGGAAGGGAGGGAGTGAAACAGAGAGAAGGAGAGAGGGAGGGAACGGTAGAAGGAATGGTGGAAGGGATAGAGAGAGGGAAATAGAGTAAAAGGGAGTAAAAGGGAAGGAACTCTTGGATAGATGAAGGGAGGGAGGAAGAGGGGAAGTGAGGGAGGGAGAGGGGAAGGGAAGGAGGGAGAGAAAAAAGGAGTAAAAGGGAGGAAAGAAGGAGATAGATGAATGATGAAGGGGGGAAATGAGTGAGGGAGAGGGGGAGGGAAGGAGGGAGGGGAGGGAGGGGAGGGAGGGAGGGAGGGAGGGAGGGAGGGGAATCTAGGAACGTGAGGTCCGTATGCTTCCCTGACGCTCCGCCTCTCCCTTCCAAGTGTTCTATCACCTTTAGATAATATTTCCTGACATTTCCTGCTCGCCTGCGTCCGAATGCAAGCCAAATGAATAATAAGACGAACAAGACTGAGAAAAGACTAGGACGAAAGAGAAGAAGAAGGAAAGAGAAGGAGAAGGAGAAAGACACAAAGAAAACGAAGGAGAATAAAGAGAGAACGAGAAAGAGAAAGGAAAAAGACACACATACCAAATAAGAATAAGAATGGAAAAGGAATGTGCTGCAGCCCCCCTAAAAGCCCCCCCCCCCTTTTTTCCCCAACCCGTGTTTTAATTAGCGCATAGTTTTGGAAGAATTGTTCACATGAACGCCCCTTTTAGGAAAAAAAAAGAGAAAAAAACCGCTTTAATTCGAAGTGAGCAAAGATTGGAAAGCAAAGGGGAAGAAACGACGAGAATAGAAAACCAAATTGCTTTTGTCTTCTGGTTTCATCATGATTATTATTACGATTATTAAACGCGTTCTCTTTATTCCTGGCATAAACAATACCAACATAAGGAGAAGAAAAGAGGATTCTGAGATTGGGTTCGCATTCAAATTCGAGAGAGAGAGAGAGAGAGAGAGAGAGAGAGAGAGAGAGAGAGAGAGAGAGAGAGAGAGAGAGAGAGAGAGAGAGAGAGAGAGAGAGAGAGAGAGAGAGAGAGAGAGAGAGAGAGAGAGAGAGAGAGAGAGAGAGAGAGATAAATGAGATGAGATGAGATGAGATGAGAGAGAGAGAGAGAGAGAGAGAGAGAGAGAGAGAGAGAGAGAGAGAGAGAGAGAGAGAGAGAGAGAGAGAGGGAGGGAGGGAGGGAGGGAGGGAGGGAGGGAGGGAGGGAGGGAGGGAGGGAGGAAGGGAGAGAGAGAGAGAGAGAGAGACAGAAGAGAAAAGAGAAAAAAAAAAAAAAATGACAACCTAAAAATAAACGAATGAAAAGAAAAGAAAAAAAAGACGAAACAGAAGAAGGAGAAATGGCACCTTGAGTACATGTACTTAATACCGATGTAAATTAATCTCTACCGTTAAACTAAACTAAAAAAAAAAAAAAAAAACACGTCTAGGTTACCCTCGACACGGAAAGCCACTATAAAAGTTTGCTTACCTTCGTAAGTGAAAAAGTTAAAGCGAATTTTTCTCACTTTTTTTTTTCTTTCAAAAAATCATATTCCCTCTCCTTCTCTTCTATTTTATTCTTGATTAAGAATTTGTCCACTTTCTTCTTTAGTTTTCATTCTCTTCGCAACCCTTATTCTCCTTGCCTAATTTTCCATTTTCATTAAATTTTCTGGAATTTTGCAGGCTCTTTTCAGTCCCGTTTTCTTTGGTGTTAATTTTGTCTTAAAAGGAAAACGGGAAGATAAGCCCAGGTAGGGGAGGGAAGGGAGGGAGAGGGGGAGGGAAGGGAGGGAGAGGGGGAGGAAAGGGAGGGAGAGGGGGGGTAGGACAAGGACAGGGAGAGGGGGAGAAGGGGAGGTAGGACAGGGAAAGGAAAGATGAGAGAGAGAGAAGGGGATGGAGGGAAGGGAGGCAATAAAAATAGGGATATATGATAGGGGAGGGATATAGGGAGAAGGGATAGACAGAGGTGAATGAGGGGAAGGGAGAAAGATAAAAGGAATAAGATGAGTGAAGGAAAACAAGATTACCTGTGCGGGGGGGGGGGGGGGGGGGGGTCCGAAATCCATCAAGCGACTATCTTTTTAATATAAAAAGTCGCCCTCATCAATGTACACGAGAATAAGATTTGATTTATTAAGCACTAAATTACATTTTCTCCCTCTCGAGTAATGAATTTTGTAAACAAGAAAGCCTGTAATGGTTACAAATCCTAAGTGTAATTTACGCAGCCTAATGGCTAAAAAACCACAATGAAACCCTGTAATATATATATGTAAATGACCTTAATACCTTAACGCATATATTTCCACGAAATCAAGTGAACCCTAAGTAAAGCGTCATATTAAATTATAAAAAAGAAAAAAAAAATACTTTCAAAATTCCAAAACATACAAATAAACAAACGAGGTAACCGCATTATATTCTTCACCCCCCCCCCCCAAAAAAAAGACATGAAATTAACAACTTTCAATAAACACATAACATATAAAACCAAATAATAATAATAAACATATGTCCTATTATCGGCTCTAATAAAAAAAAATCCATATATCCATAATAAGCAACACAACATCACCCATAAACATTCACAAAACTAGACAAACAACGCATGAACTAGAATCGAACAGCAAACAAAATTCGAAATTAATATGAAAATAAAGTCAACAGCCTGTCGCTTTGCAGATAGAGTGAAATATGATTATATGATGGCCATCCATCCACAATGAGAGTACACAAGCACGTGTCAAAAAGCATTTAAATGGATGCATGCATAATCACTCGAAAAAAACGAATAAAAACTGCAAATAAAAATGAATGGCTGTCCACTCTCATGTGTATTACAAAAAAAGGAATAGAGTAAAACGAGTCGGCATGAGAGTTCTTTAAAAAATATAAATAATTTAGGTCGTTTATCACAAAATCTCGCACACACAATAAAAGAGAAAAGGTGAAAGATGATGAAAAGCGGAAACTCTATTCCAACCACGAAACACAACACAAAGTAAAAGGAAAAAAGTATTACCAGAAAAATATCTATAAAAAGACCGCAAACCAACACCTCCAGAGAAATGAAATATGTATAATACAATACATGAACAAGTCTCACATCCTCACCGTCTACATAATAAAAAATCCTTCAAAAAGGTACCAACAAAAAGAAAAAAAAAAAAAAACATCTTCAACAACAACAAACAAACAAAAAAAATTGCAAAAAAGACCTACAAAAAAATACAAAAGCGCGCATCCTCAACGTCCAAATCTTTTTAACTCCTGCAAAGAAAGTCTAAAAAACAAAACAAAAAACACACACACCTTCAACCTCTACATGAAAAAATCCCCCAAAAGAAGCCTACAAAAATCGTGTATAAACCCCGCATCTTGAACGCCTCGGCCTCCGTTTCATTAAGCCGTAAGTCAGCCATTCCCGCGGCAATGTTGATGTTATTGGCAGATCCGAGATGACGTGATACCGGGGCCGTCGTCGCCTCGCTTTCCGTTCCTCTTTTTTCTCTCTCTCTGATGAAACTTTTGGCATTCTTGTTCTATTCAAATTAGGCCGTAAAACGCCCCCTACCCTCTTCGGATATTGCCTTGTTGTCTCACGCGCCCAAATCGAGGTTCGCGAGTGGGCGGAATGGGCGTGGGGGTCGAATGACTTAAAGGGTTGGAAACATCAACGAAGAAAAAGGAAAAGAAGAAGAAGAAGAAAAGAGAAAATGGCCGCAGCGAGTTCTCCCTCATTTGGAAGAGCGATTCCGCGAGGCGAAAATACATAGCGGATTTTCGCTACGGTCCTTCTCCTCCCCCTCCCCTGGCCTCTGCCCCCCAGGTCCCCTCCCCCCGCGTCCAGACTCGCTTGCCAGCTGATTAACATGCATCAGCTGATCACACCCTGATCAACGTTGACTGCAGGGTCCGATGTCGTCCATACTAACTGATCGGCGATGTCGCAATAATTAGACTGTGCTGCTTGCACGTCAGTACCAATCTATTATTCATGGCGGGGATGGGAAAGAGAACGAGACAAAAAGAAAGAGAGAAGGAAGTAGGGAAGATATACATACATGCATGTATGCATACATACATATATACATACATGCGTACACACATACATATGTACATACATAAATACAAACATACATACTTGCATACATATATACATATACAAAGACACACACACACACACACACACACACACACACACATATACAGATATGCATATAAACATATACATATATACATATATACATATATATACATATATATATACATATATATACATATATATACATATATATACATATATATACATATATATATGTGTGTGTGTATATATATATATATATATATATATATATA
>NC_061848.1:21077088-21079588 GCF_019202785.1 Penaeus chinensis
AAATGCGGGAATGGGGGAAGATAAACTCCAGGTAATGACATATGTTAAACATGTATCAAATAAAGAGATGGAAAGAGAAAGGGCAGGAGGAGGTAGGGAGAGAAACAAATAGTTAGGCAGAGTTTAAAAACACAGATAGATAGACAAAATGATGATTATTGAGAGAGTCGGATAGATACACAGCCTGAGTCCCTCCATGGGAATCAGGGAACGAAAGCATTAGATCCCATTAGTTCTCGAATAATCGATTGGAGTTAATTAAGCAAGGAATCTGCCCGAAGTAATGAGATTCAATTCCAAGACAGGAACCATAGAGGCTCAGACGCAAAGGCGATCGTCTTCAAAGGAGCGGGATTGGAAGTCGGGCCACTTGCCGGTTTTCGCTCAGCCGTAATTAGCGACAGGCGGAGAGGTGAGTCGAAAAGGTACGCGCGGCCCAGGACAGAGAGGGGTGGGGGTGGGGATACTAAAATCAGCTGACAGGGGTTTCAGGTGGGGAATCAGCTGATTTCCTGGTAGCAACGTGAGACCAGCTGAAGTTTTAAAAACGCGGTGTCAATTGTGTGTGCCTGTGAGTGGAGAGGGAAGGGGGGGGGGGGGGGTAGACAGTGTGTGGTACGAAACCAGCTAACGAGGTGACGAAAAACGATATCAGCATGATTAAAAAGCCTAATCTAAAGCTACGGATCAGGTGAAAGCACAATGCATCTGAGTAAATGACGATGAGAGGGCAGGTGACCTTTTCAAAAACGGATCCGTCTGACTATGTAGAGCATTACGACACTACTGCATGCGACTAATCCTAGGCTTCGTACAAAAGTTCTTTGGAATGGAGAGCAAATATGTTGGCAAAGTATAACAAAATCTGCTGACACTTCCTGAACACGTGAAGACTGGATGCATTTGACCGGGATCAGATGACAAAATCTTTGTTGCATCAGCTATTGTATATGCCACTCTCAAGGTTTGTATTTTAATTAGCATCCTTAAATCCTTATTGTAAGTCAAAAGGTAAAAACACACAAAAATAAACACTTATCAAGATGGATCATTCTAAAGAAGAAGAAGAAGAAGAAGAAGAAAAAGAAGAAGAAGAAAAACATCCAGCACATGCCCCGTGTGATATTCTTAAGACGCTCTTAAACTTGTTCTATAAAAGTTTGTGGTGTTATTTTGTGGTCTCCAGCGAATTACACTGATGTTACGGCCCTCATAACTTTCTGGGCCTCCTCTTGGGTATCTCCTAGTGCCCATCTAGCTCAATTCCCTTCGCATTCGACTCAACTAAAGGCCTTTCTACAGAGGCTGATCACACTCGACACCCGTCTACGGCTTTCATGCGTGTTATGCATCGTAATTGCTTTGTGGATTGTTATGCCTGTTGATGTTCTTGTAGTTGTAATAATAATAAAAATAATAATAATTATTATCATTATTATCATTACTATCACTAATGTCATTGTTGCCATTATTATCATTATTATTATTATCGTTATTACCATCATTATTACCCTGATAATTTCACTTGTAATACCATTATTATCACAGTTAGCAATAAATGAAATAAAGGCAAAATAACAATAATGATAGTAAACAAAACACACACAAACGACACACACTAAACCCAATCTCCCTTTGAGCCCAATAGCACCCTAACTACAGCCCGGAATCCATTTCTATATAGCATAAATCCTGTTAAGCTACGGCAATAAACATGCTTTGTTCTACAGTGTCAGCCCACGCACTCAAAACTGTCAGCTCCCTTCTAGTAAATTTCCCCCCTTCGGCCCCGTCCCTCCCTTTGGCCTACAACCCCCTTCCCCCTTTCCCTCTAACCTACTTTTTCCACCTCTACCTTCTAATCTATTTCCAAGCCCTCCACCCTCCCTCTTCCCTCCCTCCTTTCTGTTTTTCCTCTTTCCCTTATCCCTCTCTCCTTCTCTGCGTCCCCTTTTCCCTACCTCCTATTGCCCTCATTCCCTTTCCCTTTCCCTATAAACTTTCTTCTTCTCTCTTTTTTCCCTTTTTTCCTCTCCCTTCTTCTTGCCCTCCTTCCTCTTTTTCCTCCCCATTTTCCCCATATTCCTTTCTCCCTTTCTAATTTTCCTCTCTTTCCCTAATCCCTTTTCTCTTGTTTCCCCTTTCCTTCTCTCTCTCTCCTGCTGTCCCTCGGTAAGTAGTTGTGATGTATAAAAAGCACACTGAAGAGATAAATGAAAGAAGAATATAATACCCGCAATGATAATAAAGATAATGCTGGGGAGGATGAAAAAGATGATGATGAAGATATTGATGAGGATGATGATGATAATGATGATAATGACGATAATAATAAAGATAATGGTAACGGCAATAACAAAAATAATAATTATGTTAATAATAAGATTAGTTATGAAAATAATAACGATTGTAATAATAATAATGATGAAAACCTGTGCTGGTCTCCCGCATCTGTAGTCAGCTAGTCGATTTTATTTATCTTCTGTTTACTTTCATTCAC
>NC_061848.1:21089588-21097088 GCF_019202785.1 Penaeus chinensis
TTTTTTTTGGTAGAGGGGAGTGAAAAAAATGTATTTGATTTTTGGCAGTAATAAAATATAATAACAATAATTATAACAGTAGCTACAGAATTGAAATCAATATTGCTAAATATACCAATGATAATAATAACAGTAATATTACCAAAAGTACATGTAACTGTACTATTACATTTGTTGTACAATTATATTTACACGCATCAATAACAATAATAGCATCAGCAATTGTAATCAGGATGAACTTATGTAATGCGAAAAACAATCGCAAAAATGATAATATCACGGATATTAGCAACACAGCAATCGCAATAAACGCCTCTCACTTGTTTGTGTGAAAGGTATATATATATATATATATATATATATATATATATATATATATATATATATATATATATATGTATATATATGTATATGTATGTATCATATATGTATATATATAATGTATATATCTATATATATACATATATATATATATATATATATATATATATATATGTATATGTACATGTATATGTATATATATATATGTATATATATGTATATATATGCATATATATATATATATATATATATATATATATATATATATATATATATAAATGTATATGTACATGTATATGTATATATATAAATATATATATATATATATATATATATATATATGTATATATATGTGTATATATATGTATATGTATATGTATATATATGTGTGTGTGTATGTGTGTGTATGTGTGTGTGTGTGTGTGTGTGTGTGTGTGTGTGTGTGTGTGTGTGTGTGTGTGTGTGTGTGTGTGTGTGTGTGTGTGTGTGTGTGTGTGTGTGTGTGTGTGTGTGTGTGTGTGTGTGTGTGTGTGTGTGTGTGTGTGTGTGTGTGTGTGTGTGTGTGTGTGTGTGTGTGTGTGTGTGTGTGTGTGCACATAAACATATATATATATAATATATATTATATATACATATATATATACATAAATACATATATATATATATATATATATATATATATATATATATATATATATACACACACACACACATCGACAACGCATATCAACGACCCTGCACTTCATCAAACTAAAACGCACCTGCCATCAAATCAGGCGATGAAATCCACGTCGACTAAAACTCAATATTTATCCCGCCATACAGACCAAACAGACACGCGCAGACATGGAGGCACTGTGGATTACACCGGCGTAAAACCCTCATGACATTTGCGGGGAACGACGCCTTACAGAGCGACAGGACGAGGGAATAAGTACATGGGGGTGGGTTGGAGGGGAGGAAAGGGGGGGAGAGCAAGAAGCGTGTCTAAAATGCGAAAGGTAACTGGGAACGGGACGAAAGAAGGATGGTAGTGTTGTGGTAGAGCGGCGGGATGGTAGGATGGTGATAGGGTGGTAGGATAGTGGTGAGATAGTAGGAGACTGGTTTGGAGGTTGAAGGGAGAGTGATGTGGGATGGAGAGTCAAGGAGAGATGTGTATCCTGTTGTTTGTAGACATTAGGAGGAGGAAAAAGTAGAGAAAAAAATTGGGCTAGGAGGAAGAGGAGGAAGGGCGGACGACGGGAAGAGGGAAGAGCTAAGAAGAATGAGGAGAAAATGAAGATGATGATGATGATGATAATGAGGAGGAGGAGGAAGAGGGGAAAGAAGAGAAGGGAGAGGGAGAGCAGGAAGACGAAGAGAAGGAAGCGGGCCAGGAGTAGACGGGCGTTAAGAAGTTGGAGACGAAGGAGAGGAGGCCCAAGAAAGAGTGTTGGATATAAAGCAAACATGATAATGGGGCGGCGGACCGCAAAGACAATAGGGCGTGAGCTGTGATTCTCGCAACGTGACAAAACTGAGCAGCCGACGTCTCTCTCTGGCGAAACCCAACACAATGCCGCCGTCAAAGGATTCCAGCTGCAACAAAGGAGTAGCAAGAGACAGCGGAGTAGAGGGTATGACAAGGGAACGAGAGCGCAAAGAAGTACAAAGGGAAGAATAAAAACAGGCATGGGAAGAAGGAGGGCGGAAAAAGGAGGAGAAAGTAAAGGCGGAGTAGAGGCCAAACAAAGGGAAGAAAGAAGGTGCAAAGGAGTAGAGAGAGACAGCAGAGGGAGGGCCAGGGATCTTCGTGACAGAGGGAGATACGCGTCCTATATCTCTCGCTCACGACGTGCCTTAAATCCTGTTAAACTGTGCAAGGGAAACGATCATTCCAGTATGATGGATGGCGCTGTATCTCGTGGTTTAAAGCGAGGACGCCGTGACAAGTATCATGCATGCATCACTCGACACGAGGGCGGGAGAAGGGAGAGAGAAAAGAGACAGGGAGGCAGGAGGGAAGGGCACGGCTGGAAGGAGTGAGCGGGAGGGAGGCAGGAGGGGGGGGGGGGGCATGGGTGGAAGGAAAAAGAGAGGGAGGTAGGAGAGATGGAGACGGAAGGAAAGATATAAGAAGGTCAGAAGGAGGGAGGCGGGAGGAAGGAAAGATACAGAGAGGTATTAGGGAGAAAAACTGGAGGTAGGAGAGAGAGAGAGAGAGAGAGAGAGAGAGAGAGAGAGAGAGAGAGAGAGAGAGAGAGAGAGAGAGAGAGAGAGAGAGAGAGAGAGAGAGAGAGAAGAGAGAGAGAGAGAGAGAGAGAAAGAGAGAGAGAGAGAGAGAGAGAGAGAGAGAGAGAGAGAGAGAGAGAGAGAGAGAGAGAGAGAGAGAGAGAGAGAGAGAGAGAGAGAGAGAGAGGAGAGAGAGATAACAAATCATAATAGTGAACATCAGGAAGAGAAAGGGAGGGAAAGAACTAAAGGAATAAACAGACAGCGAGTGAGAAATGTGAACAAGAACCATACACCACGAACATTTACCTTCATCCCTTTACGTATTACGTTACAATCTAGACGTTCTAGGAAGCATTACGCTCTCCGGTAACTCTCTAGGCACTTTGGTCAACGCTCCAGGTAGCTATTAAAAGAGATTATTCTAAGTACTTCAAATTTGACTTTCGAAGTTTCGTGTAATCATTATGTAAGTTCTTTAAAATGATTAAGCCTCTTTGCCCCCCCCCCCCCCCTCTTATCCAGGCAAAGTTAGTCGCAAAGTTGAAACAAAAAATAACTTAACCATAACTAGAATCTCTTTCGACATTTCAGCTTCCATTAAATCGCGCAACAGAAAATGAAACAAAGTAAAATCATACGTTTTACCAGATCATAACCTTTGACCTTATCTATCTCAGCCTCCTTTTCCCCTCCACTTTAACCTCTGACATCTGACCTGCTTGCATTTTCATATCCATGGGTGCGATTCTCCTGATTCAAGCGATCTTCACCGGTAACTGCAGTATTTAATCACTGCCATTGGCACTACTAATGTTATCAGCATTATCCCTATTAAAAGTGCTGCTATTATTGTTATCATCATCCCTGTTGTTCCTGGTATCTTCCTTGTTAACTTTGACCTTTTATTCTCCTTCTTATTGTTGTCCTTATCAGCAATAAATGTGTTCTTATCGCTGATTTTCGTTCTTCCTTCCCTCCTCTTCTTTTCTTCCTCTTGCTCCTCATCTTGTTTCAATTCATTACCACTCTGTACTTCCTTCTTTCTCATTCCTCCCCCATTTCTTTCCTTGTCGTCTCTTCTCTTTGTTTTCCAAAATTTTCTCTCACAATTCTTTTTCTTTTCCACTCCACATTCTTCCTCTCTTTCTGTCTCCCGTACTTCCTCCTTCCTCACTTCTTATCTTTCCCTTCCCTCGTCCTGTCCCTTAATTTCCAAAATTTCCCTCATTGTGCTTTTTCCCTTCCTTCCTTCCTCCTTCCTTCCCCTTCCTCCCCTCCTCCTCCTCCCCTTTCCTCCCCTCCTCCTCCTCCTCCTCCCTTTCTTCCTCGCCTCCACTTCTCTGTCTCTCGACTTCTTAAAGTTTAAACCTCCTTGAGCTGAGACATTAGCTTTCTTATCTGGGCTGTGATAGCACGCTCTTCTGCTCGCTGGACTCGCGTCTCTCTACATCTTCGGGGAATCTTAAAGCTTTTTCATCTGCATTTTCTTTTTCTTGGAATTTTATCTGGATACTTTAACGTGTTTATCAAATTTGTGTGCATGTCTTTAAAATATTGTTCATTTATCTCGATTTGTTCTACTGTTTTCTTGTTGGTTCTAACTATTTATTCACATTTTCATGTTTCTTTCAGTTGCCTCTATATAAATAGATTTAAGTTTTCTTTGTGCCATGGTCTCCCTTTTTACCCTACTTTTTCTAACTTCTTTCTTCCTCGTTCAATGTTTCCCTTTAGCTTTATCTTCCTTTCTCTTAATGTTTCATTCTGTGTTTTCTCCTAATCTCTATCCACATTGATGTACATAATCACCCTTCCTGTTATTATATTCTTGCTTTCATTTACGGGCATTTTATTCCACAACTTTTGTATATAAACATACATGTATGCGTGCATGCATGCATACATACATATACACATACACACACACACACATATATATGTATGTACTTAAATGTGTTTTAGCTAAGTTGGTTAATCTCCCTCTCCCATACCCATCTTCCCTCTATTTATCTCCATTTGAATACTCCCTTGCTTGTTTTCTTCCGCTTTCTCCTTCCTTTCCGGTTTCCACAACCCTTTGCCATTATTTCCTCCCTTTTCCCCTCGCTCACGCCCCGCCCCCCTTTTTCCATCCACCCTCCACCATTCCCCTCCCTTCTCCCTCTTCCCTCCCGCCATTCGCTATTTCTTTCTCGTCCTCTTGCCTCTTCCCCCTCCATTTCCCCTCGAGTTCGTCTCGTTCATCCACGCGATGTTGAACACGTGTAACTTTGACAGCCAGAGGATATTTCTAATTCCGTCCCCCCCCCCCCCCTTTCCCCTCTTTTCCCTTCACACGCGCGTCCCCCTCCCTCCTTCCCGTCTCTCTCTCTCTCTCTCTCTCTTTCTCTTCTCTCGCCACTCCCTCCCCCACCCCACCCTCCCCTTTAGCTATGAGAATCGCACTTTCCAGCTTACTGAACTGAATCGAAGTGATTCTTTTTCTGTCTCTCCCTTTTTTTTCTTTAACCACTCGATCTCTTATTTCTCCCTTTCTCTCTCTCTCTCTCTCCGTTCTCCCTTTTTCCGCAATCATCTCTGACACGAGCAGGTTATGCCCGCGTGCCGTGCGATCCTGGGGCTCCCTTGCTCGCAGGAAGCAGCTCCCTTATTCCTTATTTATGTCGAGGGAGGGAGGGTGGATGCCCGGATCAACAGCGCCGTGTCCGGGATATGCAAATGAGACTCGGTTTCGCTTACTGTTTATCTTTTTATATTCATATTTCATTGATAGCTTATTTCTATATGCAATTTTATCAATATGTCTATCATTATTGTTCACTTTTACCGCTGCTACTATTATCATTATCAATGTTATTTCCGTTATTGCCACTACCATCAATATTATCAATCATCATAATATGAATGGTAATAAAATCAATAGTCGTTAATAATAAATACGTACATACAAGATCAAAAATAAAAACAGACGAACAAGCCTTTTATTAAAGAGAAGATGCTCAACGGTCTCCCTTTCCCTCGTCTTTTAAATAATTAATTTCCTCCCTCACCTTCATCCTCCTCCTTCCCCCCCTCCCCCCTCCCCCCTCCCCACGACATCCCGCAACACAAGACCGACAAAATCGACATTTTTCGATAGATCCGGATACCGAAAAACCTTAGACCAACCCAACTAAACCGAACTACTTGAACCGACCACCGACGGCTGGTGCAGACCCGCGCGCGCGTTACCCAGCCAGCTCACAGACAAATGTCTTGGAGTGACTATTGTGTCTCCGTCTTTCGCAGCCTTGTGAGAAAGCGTCTGGCCCGCTGGCTCAAAAGGCGAGACGTAGAGCCTTGATATCAGCTGCCATGGCCAATAATGGGGATTATTAGACGCACGAAGGGGAAAATAAGTAAATAAATAAACAAATAAAGAAATATTGTATAAATGAAATGCTTCTGATGATAACGATAATAGGGAAAATAATAGTAAGAGTAATAATATTAAAAAAAAAAAAAGAAACAGTAAAGAAAAGTCATAACAACAGCATCCTAGCTAAGATACCGCAAAAAAATAAATAAATAAATTTACATACACATCTATCCATCTATCTATATGGATATAGACATAGATAAATAGATAGACAGACAAACAGAGAAGCCTATCCCCCCCCCCCCACTAGCCTTACCTGGAACAAGGCTAGAAATAAAACGAGCTCGGCTGAGGCTCTGATAATACCATAGATAAGAAGCCCATTTACCAGCCTGACATCTTCACCAAGGAGGTCAGACGACTTGGGGATAGGGGGTGGTAGAGGGAGAGGGAGAGGGAGAGGGAGAGGGAGAGGGAGAGGGAGAGGGAGAGGGAGAGGGAGGTGGGAATGGGAGAGGGAGGGGAGTGGGCCGGGTGCGTGGAAGAGGGAGACGGAGTGGCGAGGGATAGGGAGGGGAGTGTAACAAAGAGAGGCAAAAGGGAGAGGGAGATGGAGAGGGAGGGGAGAGTGATAAAGAGAGGCAAAGGGGAAAGGGAGAGGGAGAGGGAGAGGGAGAGGTAAAGGGAGATGGAGGGAGGCAAGTAAAGGGAGGGGAGGGAGAGGGAGATGTAAAGGGAGATGGAGGGAGGCAAGTAAAGGGAGGAGAGGGAGAGGGAGGGATAGGGAGAGAGAGGGGAGCGTGATAGGAGTTACTTGGCAGGGACAGAAGGTAAAGGGAAAGAGGAAGGAAGAGGAGGGAAGGAAAAACATAATGTGGAAAATGAGGAAGAGGAAGTAGAAAAGGGTCGGATGATAGGAGGAAGGATCATAAAGGAGGAAGAAAGGAAGCGGAAGGGGGAGGGAGAGATGTGATAGGAGCTGGGGATGGAGAGGGTAGGAGGGAAGGAGGGAAGGAGGGAAGGAGGATGAAGGATGACGTTGTATTATTTTGGGCTCAGCGTCTGTCTGTTTTCATCTTCGTCTGTGCTTTTGTGTTTCTCTTTTCCTTTCCCTTCTCTTTTATCTTTCATCTTCCTTTTCTGGTTCCACTTTTACCTTCTTTCTCTCATCTCCGGTCATGCATTGCTGCTTCTTTACATGTTGCTTTTACGTTTTCTTTTCTCTCTCTCTTCCAGTGAAAAAAAACAAAAAACATCAAACACACACACACACACACACACACACACACACACACACACACACACACACACACACACACACACACACACACACACACACACACATATATATATATGTATGTATTCATGAAGAAACTTACATCAATAATTTGCATGCAGTTATATATCTCAGAGGCACTACTGCCAAAGGACACCAGTGGCTTAGGGGATATACTATTTTATTCTTTTACTCTGTTATTGTAACACGTACATTGACTTTATCATCGCGTTATTATCCTTTCATCCTCTAATAATAACCGACAATAGATTCCAATCGGCTTTTTCGGTGTTGCATAGGATGCATTCGCTTCCAATCATGTTTAGAG
>NC_061848.1:21102088-21112088 GCF_019202785.1 Penaeus chinensis
CATTTTTTCAGAAAGAGTATTTTCTCTACATTAACTTCGTGTATCAAGGGAATACACAGTATTAAAAAAATCCTCGCGTATCTTAGCTAAATGCTCTGCTAGTGCTTAACCACAAAAGAGTCAATTAGGAGACGTAATGACCTTGCTGATTTCACTTCTCCTTGAATTGGCGGGAAAAAAACGTTTCCTTTACTAATGCTATGGATAGACATTAGGATCGACATTAGTAACAGCAATATAAGATAACGTAAAATATTTTCGAAAATCAAGGAAAAGGGTAAACAGGCTATGTGTAAAAACAATGAATAAAGTAAACTCACTGTGGGCATGACACGTACATACACGCCATGCCTCTCGGCTCTGGGTTAAAAAAAAAGCAAAACAAAAATATGAAAGAAAAAAAAAATGGAACGAAAAAGTCTACCGGATCGACGAACGGGATTTAAAACTGCCCCATAATCCTCCGAGGAGCATCGAACGTCCGAAGGCCACGATATATTGGGTTATTGACCACACTCTCTCGCGTAAGCTCCCCTCAGAGCACTGCGGGTCCGTTTGACTCGCTTAACAGATTTCTTAAAACTTAAAATATAGAGTGTTGTTAATCTACGGTATAATTCCCCGTGTTTCATTAACATGCCATGTGTTTTGGATATGATTAATTTTCTGATATCACATACACACAAAATACATGTACACACGCAAATGCATGCATACATGTACGTGTTTGTATGTGTGTGTGTGTGTGACAATGCTTAAAGTTACGCGATTGCACACTTTTGTTAATTAACATGCATGGCAACTGTTCCTTTCTCACAAACACATTACCTTCCGCGCTTTGCTGCATGTTCAGTATCCAATTCGTCGATGCTTACCTGAAACAAAATAACATATTATTATGAGTGGGGCATAAAAGTTAGCTTGTGTCGCACAGTCACGATAAAAAAACAAAACCATTTTTTAAATGAGTTATACCAAATACACGAAATAAATATCTATGATTAAAACACACCCAACCACCTACACACGCACACACACACACACACACACACACACACACACACACACACACACACAAACACACACACAAACAAACAAACAAACAGCCACGCACATAAACACCAAACCCGCAAAAAAAAGAGCAAAACGTGGAGCAAAATGCCAAAACCCCACCACGAAGGAAAAAGCGGAAAGGGGCCGGCCGATGGTGCCATTCCTTATCTCGCGACAACTGTAATGATTCCGATTGTACGCGGCTAACCATGGCGACCCCGTGCTCCGCTCTCTCACTCCCGGCCAGCGCTAGATCAACGATTGCTTTTAAATGAGGAGCGATTTACTTAATTCCCTTCCCGAAACATGTGCTCGACACGTTTTTTTCCATGTCTATCGCATATTGTTTTGTTGTTGGAGCTGATTTTTTGACTGGACAATGTGTCTCTTTGTTCACTGTCTCTTTTTATTTCTCTCTCTCTCTCTCTCTCTCTCTCTCTCTCTCTCTCTCTCTCTCTCTCTCTCTCTCTCTCTCTCTCTCTCTCTCTCTCTCTCTTTCTCTCCAAGTGAGGTGCAAGAAGAGCAGAGCTTATGGCATTCAAGAACAATAACATATATGCGATTAGTGAAAACCCTTCTATGTTGCTCATACTCAAACATCCTTCACAAACACGTACGTACACGCACAAACACACACACACACACACACACACACACACACACACACACTTACGGCCACACTCCACTGATCACTTGAACTATCTTTTCTGCAACTGAAGCCAAATAACAATGCCACCATTACAAAGTTATCAAGGTTTCCTCTGATAACAAAGAACAGCATCATGTTTTCTTTTTTTTTTTGTTTTTATACAGAATCCCACGTAGTGAAACGCTGCTACTATATAGGGTCGATAAATAGCACGTTATTACACTAATAGCACACATTTGTTACTAGCAGTCTCGATCGGTTGTAAAAGGTCGAACATTTCATAGCATCGTCGAGACAATTTCCCACCCATTCTCGGCCCCCATTTACCCCTCCCTCCTCCCTGCATATACTCTCTTAAAGCGTTATTGAATTTGGGGAATAATTGGGGATCTCTACTCTTGATGTTAAAATAAAGTATTATAATCCCATTTTCGTAGATTTTTTTTATATTTATCGTTGATGCCTAACCTACGTATCCTTTCAAAAATCCTGCATGAATACTTTTTAATGAAAAGATTCACCAACTCACAACAACAGTATAAATCAATTTAATGAACGGACCTATCAGTTATTCATCCAAAATCATCAATAGAAACGGACTTTCACAAATGGATTTATCAGTCTTTTCGCCCATGTCACCAACACAATATTTTTCTTCGTTAATTTTCTCTTTCTTTTTTTTTTTTTGCCCCACCGCATTCTCCGATGTGATGTGTGTCCTATCTCTGTCATCATATTTTCCTCCTAATCTCTTTCATCTCTCTTTCGCCTATTCTCTCCTCTTATCGCGGCTCCTTTCCATACCCTCTCTCCAACTTTTTGCTTATTTTGACACTGTTGAATGTTCTTAAAAATTCGTGTCTTTGCTTTTGGTATGTTCTTTCTTTTATTTCCATTTCTTTTCTTTATTTCTTTGCTATTCCCAATAAAACCCTTTCCTGTTCATTCCGTATATCCGTCTGTCCTTTCCTCCTCTTCCCCTCCTTCCCTTCTTCCTTCTACCCTCCTTCCTTCCCAATTTATTTCATTCTCTCCTTCCCACCCTCATAGACTCTTGTGAGCAATCCGGCTTTAAGGTTGGCTATCAGTACTATTGTTTCTATTAATATTTCATCGTAAATGATCAACAAAAACATTATCTGTGAATAAGCCTAATCCTGGCATCCTCTCTCTCTTTCTTCTTTTTCCTTTTCCCTCTCTTCCCCTATCCATCACATGCCATTATCCACCTCCATTTGCTAATTTATATTCCTATTACGGCCAATGCCATCTTCCTTCCCTCATTACATGTATCCTGTTTCGCTCCCATTTTTTCTTGTCCTTTAACCATTCCTTCTTCGTACCTCTTTTATCTTCCAACACGTCACCCATGCTCTCCCTTTTTTCACATCAGCAAAGAAGAAGAAAACAACTAATCTCTCCAAGTCACCCTTATAAGTTACAAAGCCTTCTCAATCGCCCTGTTCACCAGTCCAATAATACTCTCTCTTTCTTTCCCTCCTCACCTTAATCGGCCTTATGATCACTCGAAGCGGGAGATCTCTTTCCTCACCTCGCTCTCCTCCATCTCTTTCCTCGCTCTTTCTCTCTTTCTCCTTTCTCTCTTTCCTCACCTCGCTCTCCTTCATCTCTTTCCTCGCTCTCTCTCTCTTTCTCCTTTCTCTCTTTCCTCACCTCGCTCTCCTTCATCTCTTTCCTCGCTCTCTCTCTCTTTCTCCCTGGTCCATCTCTCTCACTTTCTTTGTATGTGTTCTTACCTTTTTGAATGCATAAGCATACGTGTACACACACACACACACACACACACACACACACACACACACACACACACACACACACACATACACACACACACACATACACACACACACACACACACACGCACACACACACACACACACACACACACACACATACGCGCATATTTATTTGTTTATCTACCTATCTATCTATTTATCTATGAGAAAGACAGAAAGAAATAGAGAGATCGATAGGTAGACTGACAATCAGTCAGCAGTCATATAAATCTTGTTTTATTTCTTTACTTCTACCCCTTTATTTCTCTCTTTCTACCTCCCTCCTTTTTTTTTTTTTTATCTTTTTCCCTCTCTCTTTTCTACATGTTATTGTCTTCCTGGCCCGTACCCCGGCGCCCGACTCATCACTTTTAATCTCTGTTCCCCTCCAATACTTCGAGCCACTGGACAAATACTCTTAAGGGGTCGTTACGGCCGGGAAGGAGATGGAGGAGGAAGATGCCGGGGGGGAGGGGGGCTGGGGGAATGGAGGGGGGTGAAGAGGGTCGTGTTGAGATCAAATGTGGAAGGGGGGGGGGGGTGTAGGTAAGGGGAGGGGGATGTAGGAGGAGGAAGACAGAAAAGGAGATTGGGAAGAAGGTGGTGGTTATGAAGACGACGAAGTGGGAAAGGGTGAGAGAGGAGAGGGAGGGAAGGAGAGAGAGAAAGGATGACAGGGAGGAAGGGAGAGAGGGAGGGAGGGAGGGAGGGAGGGAGGGAGGGAGGGAGGGAGGAGGGAGAGGGAGAGGGAGGGGGAGGGGGGAGGGGGAGGGGGGAGGGGGAGGGGGAGGGGGGAGGGGGGAGGGGGAGGAGGAGGAGGAAGGGGAGGGGGAGGGAGAGGGAGAGGGTGAGGGAGAGAGAGAGAGAGAGAGAGAGAGAGGGAGAGGCAGAGGGTGACAGAAGAGAGAGAGAGAGAATGTAAGAAAAAGAGTAAATAAACGAAACACAGTTGTTGAGAGAGAACCAGATTTAGAGAGAGAGTACGAGGACACAGAACACAGCAAAAAGAACGAGTCTCCCCACCGACTCACCACCATCATGTCATGTGCATAGATGTCATCACTAACGCTATTGATCTCAAAGGAACAGAGTGGAAGGGGATACTGACCCATATCGTTTTGGAACAGACACTTTTCTTGCTCTGATTCTGGTCGCCTTGTTGGGGGAGGGGTGGAGGGTAAGGAAGGTAAGGGAAGTCAGGGCAGGAGAGTTCGAGGGTAAGGGAGGAGAGGGTAAAGGTGAGGGAAAGGATGAGGAGGAAGGGGAGAGACGCACAGGAGTGATGAAAGGTTGCGTGAGAGTGTGGAAAGGGAGATTACATACCGTGAGGACATGGAAAAGATTTGTAGTATGAGTGAGGGCGTTGGACGTAGGATAAAAAAGGAAAAAAAAAAAGAAAAGAAGGAAGAGAGCGTGAAAAGTGCGTGTGGGGAGAAGTGTAAGAAGTGTCTGGGCAGAAGAGCGACGAGAGAACGAAATGCAAAGGAAGATGAGAATGAAGGACACTTAAGGAGAGGGAGAATGAAGGAATGATGGATTCGTAAGCGTTTTAAGGCGAGCGAAAGTAGGCTCTCAACGGACACAGAAGAATTTAAGGCTCGAATTTCTGCTTGGAAATCGCCTAATTATGCTTTGATTAGTTCTCAGAGCTTAAGAACGACTGGGTTATTACGCAGACGTTGTTAAACGGTGTGAGTTAGATCAATGAGTTTGCAAGCACAGAGTGTGTTAGTTGCCTGGCGCGAGAAAAAAAAAGAGAAAGATAGATAGATAGATAAATAGATAAAGAGAGAGCGAAAGCGACAGACAGGCAGATAGAAAGATATGCAGAGAAAGAGAGAGAGAGAGAGAGAGAGAGAGAGAGAGAGAGAGAGAGAGAGAGAGAGAGAGAGAGAGAGAGAGAGAGAGAGAGAGAGAGAGAGAGAGAAAACCACTCCATAACACGGCAGGGAAGCAAGGTATATTTCACCCGTTTCTCATTCATGGGAGAACACCCATAAAAAATATCCAGGAAATCTTAAATCGTAAATTTCCCACCCCATTTCTCATAAAATCGTATAATATATCCTTAAAAAAGGAAAATGAGACGCGAAATTGGCTAAAATTACATCTAAATCCCCGGCATCATAATGCGACAAAAAACCTTCTTGTTGTCATCTATCAACGCGTATTTACATGACAAACAATGGCGCTGTGTATTTCGACACTTACTGAATGATTCTCTTTCTCAACGACAAACAAACACTAATCTATTCATAAAACAGGGGCATTATCATACACTTAGATGAGTAAACGACAGAGTGTGACGTTCATGTGTTCTAACGAGATGACATCACTAAATATAATCAATGGTATTATCAAAGTTTACTGTAATATATAAGATAACAAATTATGATATCAATAACAAAGCTAGAAAAAAAAAACTATAGCAACAACAATAAAAAACACAGGAATAACGATATATATAGTATAAAAACAATACAAATGCAGATAGAAGAACATGAAGAATTTCAGGAAAATAAACACGTGTACGGGCAAGGGCATTCCGATAAATTTACTTACATCAGGTTCCCGCCGCACAGCCTGCAATTCGTCGAGAAAATGTGCATTTCGTCTTGTGAGACTTCTAATGATATCGTAATGGCTGACATTTCCTTGAACCATGTCCTTTCAATCTCTCACTCTCTCTCATCTCACACTCACATACATCACCCTTTCTCTCTCTCTTCTCCTCCCTCCCTCTCTCCATTGCTCCCATTTCTCTGTCTTTCTGTCTGTGTCTGTCTGTCTGTCTGTCTGTCTGTCTGTCTGTCTCTCTCTCTCTCTCTCTCTCTCTCTCTCTCTCTCTCTCTCTCTCTCTCTCTCTCTCTCTCTCTCTCTCTCTCTCTCTCTCTTCCACTCCCCTCTCTCTCTCTCACTCTCTTTCCACTCCCCTCTCTCCCTGTCCCCGGTCAAATCAGCCTTTTTTTCTGCCGCCGAGGTCGTTTTGGAGACGGTAATTTGAGATTTATAACCAGAAATCGTATACATATCGATGTATTCTATCTATTTCCTTGCCTCCTTTTATCGCAAGTCTTCCATTTTTTTTACGATACACCTTACTCAAGAAAACAACAACATTCATATGCATAATATTTGGGTAATACAGTACCATTGTATGTATGGCACGCAGAATTTGTGGGCTGCAATGTGAAAGAAAGAAAGAAGGAAAGAAAGAAAGAAAGAAAACACGAGACGATATTCATCACAGAGATCTAGGCATTTATTCTCGCAGTGAAATACCTTTGGCACATGGTTTTCCCTAGCGAATGTTGCAGGTTGCGCTGCCGTGCAAATAAATGGCACATTGTCGTCTCGACTTGAAGGACATTTGCACAATACGAAAATTAAACGCCGTTAAATCCAGAGCTATAACCATACCACCTATAGATTATCGCTACAGTGCGGTATAGTGTCTTCCTAGGCAAGCGTTGTGTCACTCTGCGATCCTCCCACACAATCCACCAATACTATTTGCACAATAACAAAGCGACGTACAATAGTCAGCATTCCGCGCCCTAAACCTACATACCAAGGCCACATATCTATGCTAATATGTATTATGGGACTAACTCTCCTCAGCCTAGGAATATTGGGGAGATAAGACATCATATCGCCGCAACTTTCCTCGAGGCAGTGAAGTCGGGGAAATGATACACTCCGGTTAGCGCGCGTTGACCATAAGAAAGAGGATTATTGTGATGAAATGCGGATGCATGTCCGTAGAGTTTTCTTAAGCGTATACGGGTTCGGTTAAAAGGATGTGCTTTTACAGTCAACACTGCTGACTGGGAATTGCATTATGGCAAGAAAATGATGCGTAGAATATATGACAATGCATGAGTGAATTACAATTCTCTTATAACTATCCATGTTTATTTATATACATATATACACGCATATATGTATATATATATATATATATATATATATATATACACACACACACACACACACACACACACACACACACACACACACACACACACACACATATATATATATATATATATATACTCTCAAATAAATAAATGAATATATAAATATATAAATAAATAAAGACACACACACACATACACACACACAGAGATGTGTGTGTGTGTGTGTGTGTGTGTGTGTGTGTGTACTTATACATATGTATATATGTATATATGTGTATGTATATGTATATATGTGTATATATATATATATATATATATATATATATATATCCTCTCGTTCTACCTAACCTTCCCCTCACTCATCATATACATACAAACACACACACACACACACACACACACATGTGTGTATATATATATACATATATATATATATATATATGTATGTGTGTGTGTGTGTGTGTGTGTGTGTGTGTGTGTGTGTGTGTGTGTGTGTGTGTGTGTGTGTGTGTGTGTGTGTGTCTTTGTGTGTGTGTTTGTGTGTTTGTATATATATATATATATATATATATATATATATATATACACACACACACACACACACATATATATATATATATATATATATATATATATATATACCCTAAAATAAATCTATAAATATATAAATAAATAGATAAATAAACACACACACACACACACACACACACACACACACACTCACACACACACACACACACACACACACACATATGTATATATATATATATATATATATATATATATATATATATATATATATGTATATATGTATATGTATATATATAATTTATATATATAATATATACATATATATATACATATATATATATATATATATATATATATATATATATATATATATATATATATATATACATGTTACATAATACAGAGTCATTAATCAAATACCTCCTTTTCTCTTTCACCTCCTCAAATGATTCATGTACCTGTTTAGTTGTGTGTGTAATAATGTTTCCTCAAACCATTTTTCCAGCATATTCGACTGTCTGCCATATCCATTACATCAAAACCAAATTATAACTTTTGTAGACGCTAGATAACCCAGGCACTATAACTCCCTCCGCTTCTAGCATTTCGTAATTAATCTTATCAAAGCGAGACGAAACAAGAGGCTAGAATCGTAAGCAAGCAATGCCTGGCGGCGGCAATCGGCACTCGGAACAGATGGAGCAAGTAACAAGGTGTAAACTAGTAGCGGAAGGCGGCACGCTACTCTGCGAGATCAATGGCACTTGGCCATCGCCAGGCACCGTGCTGCACGCCCTTCTCACGCTCGCTCAGCAACACGCGCTCAACGTACACTGCGCTGCCGCCCCTCGCTTCCTTCGTCGCTAAACGATGAGTACGGACGCATGCGCGCACACGTAGAGACAAAAGTATACAAACAGACAAAAATGCCAGCACACAGACTCACAGACACCCGGCGAGCACGCACGTTTCACCCCCCCCCCCCCCCCCCGGCATTCTGTTAGGGCTCTCCCTTTTTTTTGCTTCGTAAACTCTTTCCTTCCCTCCATTCCGTATTTCGAAGCTGTTTTTTTTTTTTGTTATACACAGATATTAGATAAAATCTAAACGGAGGTATTCTCACTGATTAGAACAGACACACACGTAAGTCCATCCCAATCCCCCGCCACCAATATGAAACAGCCTCATCATGAAGCGGATCAGCGAACATATCCTGCCCCCCTTGTTCAGCATTCAGTAATAGTTTCCTGATTCCTGACACTGTCCCTTGGCGATACACACATTCTGAAATGATTATCGCACCATAACACGGATTGCATCAGCAGACCGTGACAAAGCAATTGCACTAACTTGCATGATCCTGCGTCGAGTGGTTTCCTGGGCCGGCGAGCAAGTCATTCGGGCCCCGGAGAGCAGCGAGGTCACTTGGTTCGCGGGCGGGGGGCAAGTGCTGCTCGGAACTAAAGGGAATGCAACCCTCTCTCGCTCTCGCTACCTGTCTGTTTATCTAATTCTCTCTCTCTCTCTCTCTTCCTCCCTCCCTCCCTCTCTCCCTCTCTCCCTCTCTCCCTCTCTACCTCTCTCTCTCTCCCTCTCCCTCTCCCTCTCCCTCTCTCTCTATCTCTATTTCTCTCTTCCTCCCTTCTCCCTATTCCCCAGGCATCTCTTTCTACCTCCCCTTCCATCCTCCCCCTCCTTCCCCACCTCCTCATCCGTAATCCCAAACAGCCCCACCCTCACCTTTCCTCGGCCACTTACGAAACTCTGATCCCGCGAACTTCGGGAGGGCATAATGAGCCGGAGAAGCCCGGAGGCCGCGTGAGCAAAGCGCGATCGCTTGTCCATACATTTGTAAAACCCGTAGTTAAATGCCGCTGAGTCGGGGTTCCTTAACTTTTGGAAGGAGGAGGAAGGGAGAAGGAGGAAGGGAGGGGGGAAAGGAAGAGGAGGAAAAGGAGAAGGAGGAAGGGAGAAATAGGAGGAGGAAGAGGAGGAGGAAGGGAAGAGGAGGAGGAGGAGGAGGAGGAGGAGGAGGAGGAGGAGGAGGAGGA
>NC_061848.1:21119588-21124588 GCF_019202785.1 Penaeus chinensis
ATAACTATTGTGGTTTGTTCCACTGATTAGCTGTTCTGTTGTTTGCCTTTGGAAGTTGGCGCACGTGGGAGGACAGACGTCAGTTTCTATGAATGGCTCTTTCCGTCTTGATTAACGGTTATAAATATATACCTGTGTAAAGGAAAACCTGCAGAAACAGTATAACATAAACAAC
Organism: Penaeus chinensis; assembly: GCF_019202785.1. Lineage (NCBI taxonomy): Eukaryota > Metazoa > Arthropoda > Malacostraca > Decapoda > Penaeidae > Penaeus > Penaeus chinensis. The sequence goes on from NC_061848.1 coordinate 21,119,764, forward strand.
TCTTTAAAAAATATTCACCCACACACAAAGATTATTCCAGATGAGGTTCCACAAACCATTTTTTTTCCTATCGGTCGAATAAACATGTCACGTAGAATCATTATTCCGTCTCGAAGATGAAAATTTAAGGTTTCATGATATTCGAAAACTCTCCAAAAACTGAGCTTTTACACCGTACCATAAAACAGGGCAAACAAATCACGCCCACAGATAACCATATAAACAAGAACAAAAAGCGAAACACAACAAAACAAAGCAAATAAAGTAAAAGAAAAGAAGCCCCGTAAAAAAGAAGCAAACAAAGGCCACAACTGCACGTCCCATTCTGGATCGCCTCCGCAGGATGCCCCAGCACAGGCCAGGCTTTGTTACTTATCTTAATTCCTATTTATTAAGTCCTCCTCCCCTCCCTCCCTCCCCCTATTCCCCGGCAACCCTAGACCAACTCTCACCCCCTTTCGCAGCACCCCCCCTCTCCCCTTTTCATAACACCCCATCCTCCCCCCTTCCCCTCCCTTCGACCCCCCTCGAGTCCTTCTCTCCCCTTTGTTAGCGGCCGAAAGGAGTCCGCTAATGCATTCTCCCGAGCGGCCGAGACACAATGCTCCTACAACAGCAGGAAAATGTTACCTGACTCGCTCGGGAAATGCTACTTATTGTCCTCAGATTTTCCTTCTTCCCCATCTTCCCCCCTCTCCTCCTCCTCCTCCTCCTCCTCCTCCTCCTCCTTCTCCTCCTCCTCCTCCTCCTCCTCCTCCTCCTCCTCCTCCTCCTCCTCCTCCTCCTCCTCCTCCTCCCCATCACCCCCTCTCCTCCTACTCATCCCCAGCTCTTCCCTCTCCTCCTTCCTCGTCTCCTTCCCCCTCTCCTCCTCCTCCTCTCTTCCCTATATCCGACCTCTCCTCTCCCCCTTCTCTTCCTCCTCCCCTATCCCCTCCCCTTCGTCACCTCCCCACCCCCCACCCCCTCATTCCCCCTTATCCCCATAATCTTTCTACTTCATTTGCTGAATGATCTTTATTCACTAGTTCATACCAGTTGCGTATTTACCATCTTATTTCCTTACATTTCCTACAAAACATTTGTCATCTTAGTGTTCCCAATCTCCTGTCGTTACATCTCCCCCCCTCCCCCCCATTTTTTTTTTCTTTTTTTTTAAGAAGCGACCCCATTCTCGTATTTTTTACAGGTTTATCAATCTATTAATATATATTTTTTTCCGTGTGTGTGTTTTTGCCTCCGGTTCCTTCAAAGTTCGTCTGAGGTTTTACAGGTGAACAAAGCAGCACCCGCGGGACAGGAAGAAAGGCAAGGGGATGTTCCAAGACTCTTTTATATCTTTAAGAATTTCCTTTGTGGACGAGCGCTGGCGAGGACGGGAGAGAGAAAGCGGGAATGGGAGAGAAGGAAAGAGAAAGGAGAGAGACAGAAGACGAGGGAGGGAAGAGAGAAAGGAATGAGACAAACAGATAAAGAATAGATAGATAGATAGATAGATGGATAGATGGATAGATAGATATGCATTATCTCTACTTGTCTATCCCTCACTCCCTCCCTCATTTCTCTCCCATTTTCCTCCCTCCCTCCCTCCCTCTCTCCTCCCATTCCTCTCCTTTTCTCTCCCTCTTATCCCCTACTTTACCCTTTCCCTTCCCTTTTCCTCCCTGCTCTCTTCTCCACTCCCACTCCCACATCCACGGGAAGCGCCAGCAAAATCAACAGCACAGTAACGGTGTCCCCGAGGGTGTCGCTTGCACGACCTGGATTTAATGGTCGTCTTTAATACCGGCTGTTTAATGGACATTATTAGTAATATGCGTCTCTACTGCCCCTCTCGTTTATACAGCTGTGTGATAGCGGGAGGAGGATACGGAGGAGGAGGAGAAAGAAGAGGAAGAGAGGGAGGGGAAGGAAGACGAAGGTAGGGGAATAAGAATGAGAAAGAGAAGGGAAGGAAGAGCAATGACTAGTAAAGCCAAAAAGAAAGGTAAAAGTACGACAAAGGAGTAAAAAAAAATAAAGGAAAATAAGCAAAAGAGTGCATAACAAAACGAATTGGTGGAAGGAAGGAAGGAAGGAGTTAGGAAGGAGGATGAGCAGGGAAAAAAGATGGGGAAAGAGAGTAAGAGACAGAGAAACAAAGAGAGACAGACAAAGACAAAAAACAGAGACAGACAACCAAAGACAAAGAAACAGAGACAGACAACCAAAGGCAAAGCAACAGTGCCAGACAAACTAAGAAAACAAAACAGAGACAGACAAACAAACAGAGGGAGAGAGAACGAGTCGACCGTTGACCTACGCCCTCCCGTTCCCGCTGTTCAGCCGCCATGAACGATTCCCAGCGTGCCATCCAGCGCCGGAGCGGGAATGCCGAACCACCGGGCGTGAATAAGGGCGAGCACTAAGCATGTTGCTAATGGTGCACGGACGACCTTAATGGCCGCTGCAATTGCGAAGAAGAGGGCTGCACGACCTGGATGTTGCGAATTATTAGCAGTCCTTTTCTCTCAACATGTTTTTTCGCTTCTTTATTTGTGCATTCTTTATTTATCTTATCTAGCGTTTCTATACTGGTAATACCAGTAATGCAACCGGCTTTACTGGTTGTTGCGGCAAACAAAAGGAAAAAAAAAAAATATGATAATAATCATATTAAGACTAATAACAAAAATAGTTATTTGACACAATAATCAGGGTAAACTGATAATGATTATGATGATTATGATGATGATTTTTATTATGACGATAATAAAAATCCTGCTAATTCTAATAGCAGCTGTGGAGGAGGGCAGCCCTGCCGGAGCCCCAAGCGGAGCCCATCCAGAGACAGAGACGGAGCCTGCGGGCGAGCGAGGGAGCCCTGCGAAGGGGCAACAAAGAGCGCGAGACAAGGGGCGGGATAAAGCCATTCGAATCTGCTTAGTGAACAAGTTTCGTCCCCGGCCATTCCCGGAGACGGCGCGGGACAGCCTTAGCCCCTGGTAAACACGGGCGCATCTGCATAAAGACTGATCTGGCCGTTTTCGAAAATCTCTCTCTCTTTCTTCCTTTTTTTTTTCTCTTTTATTCCCTCTTACTCTGCATGTCTTCTCTATCTGTCTGTCTGTAAGTCTATCTACCTTTCACCTCGATTTTGCTTTCCTCTTGTCTCTCTCTCTCTTTCCCTCAGTCCCCATCATCTTCCTCTCCCTCTTTTCCCCTTCTCTCTTTCCTCTCCTCCCTTCCCCCACTCTCCTCCTCTTCCACACATCATCCACCCCGCTCATTCTATTTCTTTTAATTGCCTCCAACATAGTTTCATGTTTGTTTACACAGATTATCCCAAAATTCTCTTTAAAATAGGCCTAACGTGGTCAAAAAAATAACAAAATTTATAGAGGGTGTTTCGAAAAAGGAAAAAAAAAAAAGGAAAAAAACGAAGGAAAATGTACCGTGTAACCATTAATGCCTGCCTCGAATAATGCTGAAGAATTTCAACGTGTGAATTTCATGTTTTTGACGTCTGGTATGTTAAGATTCTAAGAGGAGGGAGGGAAGAGAGAAAGGAATGAGACAAAGAGAGAAAGAATAGATAGATAGATAGATAGATGGATAGATAGATATGCATTAGCTCTACTATTTCGTACTTTCTAATCGCCATCTCTAATTCTATGTTTCTTGAACCATTTATTCGTCAATTCAGCTATCTATCGATTTATGCGTCTCTGCCTCTCCCCCCTTTTATCTTATTTACGTACTTCTTTCGTTCTCTTCTTTTCGTTCTCTCCTTCCCCCCCCTCCCCCTCTCCGCCCCGCCCTCCGAAAAGGTGTTAGCAAGGGCCTGTAATTGGTTAATTTGGTTTATAATTAATAAAATGTAAATCAGTTTCACCGCTCTGACTAATTTTCGGTGACGTAAGGAATTATCATTCGGACAACACCCCCTTTCCCCCCTTGCCTCTCCCCTCTCCTTCTCCCTCCTCCCTCTCTTCCTTTTTCTCGCCCCCTCTTTCTTTCTCTTTCTTTCCTTCTCTTCTCATTTCTCCTCCCTCGCCCTAACTTCCAGCTACGCATCTCCCTCTCCCTTTCCCTCCCATCTCTCTCTCTCTCTCTCTCTCTCTCTCTCTCTCTCTCTCTCTCTCTCTCTCTCTCTCTCTCTCTCTCTCTCTCTCTCTCTCTCTCTCTCTCTCTCTCTCTCTTCCTCACTCTCTCTCTCTCCCTAGCCTTCCTCTCGCCTCTTTTTCTCCACGCTATGTTGCTTCGCCGTAAAACAAAAATAAAAAAAGAAGAAGAAAAAAAGAGAAAATTAAAAACCATAATTTTATCCCATTATCTAGCCAATGAAATATGCGATAATTTTGGTGCCGGTGGAAACTACAATGAATTTTAAATAGATTAAGAGAGGGAGAGAATGTCAGGAACAGTGTTAAGATCGATATATCGTGTATTTTTTCTTTATTCATCATAATCATCAACCTTTTCATTATCACTACCATAATCACCATGCTCATTATCTATTTGTCTATCGACATTACTGTTTTCTTAGTTTTCCAAACAAAGTATCTTTGGTATCGCTGTTAACTACATTATAGTCTTTATCATGTTCATCATCACACATTATCATTACTATTTTCACTATTTTTTATCATTTGTAAACCTCAAATGCTCACTCCACAGACAAACAAACAACAAAAAAAAAAAACGAAGTGAATATAAGAACGAAAAGAAAAAACAACAATAAAATAAAAAAATAAACACATCCTGAATCAAAAAATACAATACCATTACAAAACAAGAACAGAATCGGAAACTACAAAAAGATAAACCAAACCCAGAAATAAAC
>NC_061848.1:21150081-21157581 GCF_019202785.1 Penaeus chinensis
TGTCATGGTTTTCTCCTTTTCATTAAAAAGGAAGATTGATTTAAATGAGGGGGGGGGGGGGGGGCGAGGTCAACTTAAGGCCTTTCAGATTGTTGCTGGAGAATATACGTAATATTTTTGCATTCACTTCTCGTAAACGAGTTTCCACGTGTATTCCGCCCTTGCTGATACTAAGCAATCTCTTTCTCTCTCTCTCTCACACACACACACACACACACACACACACACACACACACACACACACACACACACACACACACACACACACACACACACAACTAACAATATAATTCACTATTACCGCTCTAAAAACAAGGGGAACGCGCTTTGTTTTACATACTTTTAGGATCACTTTCTACTCGGCATTGAAATCACCAGCGTTCCCGGGCCTTTAACATGTATGATATTGAAAGCAATGGGCGTAAGATTACTAATTACTGCAGCTAATGATTCTGGAAGTAATATTGATAATAATAAAAGAACATTGACCTTAATAATGATGATGAGGATAATTAACATTAATGGTAGTATCAATGATGAAAATGATAATAATGATAATAATGATGATAATGACGATAGTAATTATAATAACAATGATAATGATGATAATAATAGTGATAATATAATAATGATAATAGCGGTAATAATCACAATAATAATAATGTCAGTATTGTCGGCAATAATGAAAACAATAACAATAATGACTTATTAGAAACAAGAAGGATATCATTAGTACAAAGGCTTTTAAAATTACCGCGTTGCTTGAACTAAAACATTATCGACATTCAAAGTACTTCACGTAAAAGGAAGTAAAATAAATATTCTTAAAAGAGAGAGAGAGAGAAAAGACAGAGGAGAGAATCGACTTCGTAAACGATTCGAATTACCAGTCTGTCGGCGTTCGAATCCGTTGGACCACGACTCCGGAACCGTGTCATGTCTCGTAGGAATTTGTCCAGAACCTCGACGTCACCCCCTCTCCCCCCCTCTCCCCCCTTCCCCACCCACACACCTCCTTCCTCACCCCCCTCTCACGCCTTTCGAGACGGAAACATCCCACCCACACCCGCGGCCGCCCACGACACCGGGATAAAACCTCGTCGGCCAGCAGATAATGAGACTAAAGACAACGCTAAAACCGTCACGCATGGGCTGAGACACGTATAAATGTCCGGCGCGTTAAGGGTGACGGAGGGTCGATCGGGCGATAGCGGGGCAGTTGGACACACGCGCCCGCGCCCTCGCCCGCCTCGCTCCTCCTCTCTCCTTTGCTCCTTCTTCGCTTTTCTTTTGCGATTTTTCTCCTTTTTGTTTTTTATTTTTTGTTATTTGTTTTTTTTTTTTGCTTTTTTTTTCTCTTTTCTTTTCTCTTTTTTCTTTTTCTCCTTTTTCTTTTTTGTTTTTTTTTGGTTTTCCCTATCTTCTTTTTTATTTTGTTTTCTTTACTTTATCTTCTGTTTTCTTCTATTCTATTCTGCTCTCTTCTCTTCTCGTCTCTCCTCTCTCCTCTCCTCTCCTCCTCTACCCCTGTCCTCTCCTCTCCTCTTCCTCTCCTGTCCTCTCCTCTCCTCTCTTCTCCTCTCCTCTCCTCCTCCTGTCCTCTCCTCTCCTCTCTTCTCCTCTCCTCTCCTCCTCCTCCCTTGTCCTCTCCTCTCCTCCTCCTCCCCTGTCCTCTCCTCTCCTCTTCCTCTCCTGTCCTCTCCTCTCCTCCCCTCTCTTCTCCTCTCTTCTCCTCTCTTCTCTCTCTTCCCCTGTCAACCCTTCCTCTTTCCCACACGCACCTTAATTGCAACAAGGAACTGCAGGGTTATTTAGTTAAAATACTAATTCACAAAAAAAAAAATCGGAAATTATGTTTCAAACAATGGATAATAAATGCACGCACACAATACCAAAAACATCAACAATAACAATAACAAAAAGGGCAACAACTCATACATACACATGCATACGTACATGTATACATACATACATACATACATACATACATACATACATACATACATACATACATACATACATACATACATACATACATACATACATACATACATACATACATACATACTACATACATACATACATACATACATACATACTACATACATACATACATACATACATACATACATACATACATACATACATACATACATACTACATACATACATACATACATACATACTACATACATACATACTACATACATACATACTACATACATACATACTACATACATACATACATACATACTACATACATACATACATACTACATACATACATACTACATACATACATACTACATACATACATACATACATACATACATACTACATACATACATACATACTACATACATACATACTACATACATACATACATACTACATACATACATACATACTACATACATACATACTACATACATACATACTACATACATACATACTACATACATACATACATACATACTACATACATACATACATACATACATACTACATACATACATACTACATACATACATACTACATACATACATACATACATACATACATACATACATACATACTACATACATACATACATACATACATACATACATACATACATACATACATACTACATACATACATACATACATACATACATACATACATACATACATACATACATACTACATACATACATACTACATACATACATACATACTACATACATACATACATACATACATACATACATACATACTACATACATACATACATACATACTACATACATACATACATACATACATACTACATACATACATACATACTACATACATACATACATACTACATACATACATACTACATACATACATACATACTACATACATACATACTACATACATACATACTACATACATACATACTACATACATACATACATACATACTACATACATACATACATACTACATACATACATACTACATACATACATACTACATACATACATACATACTACATACATACATACTACATACATACATACTACATACATACATACTACATACATACATACTACATACATACATACATACATACATACATACATACATACTACATACATACATACATACATACATACATACATACATACATACATACATACATACTACATACATACATACTACATACATACATACATACATACATACTACATACATACATACATACATACATACTACATACATACATACATACATACATACATACTACATACATACATACATACTACATACATACATACATACATACATACATACTACATACATACATACATACATACATACATACTACATACATACATACATACTACATACATACATACATACATACATACTACATACATACATACATACATACATACATACTACATACATACATACATACTACATACATACATACATACATACATACATACATACATACATACATACTACATACATACATACTACATACATACATACATACATACATACATACATACTACATACATACATACATACATACATACATACTACATACATACATACATACTACATACATACATACATACATACATACTACATACATACATACATACATACATACATACATACATACTACATACATACATACTACATACATACATACTACATACATACATACTACATACATACATACATACTACATACATACATACATACTACATACATACATACTACATACATACATACTACATACATACATACTACATACATACATACTACATACATACATACTACATACATACATACATACTACATACATACATACATACTACATACATACATACATACTACATACATACATACTACATACATACATACTACATACATACATACATACATACTACATACATACATACTACATACATACATACATACATACTACATACATACATACTACATACATACATACATACTACATACATACATACTACATACATACATACTACATACATACATACATACATACATACTACATACATACATACTACATACATACATACTACATACATACATACATACTACATACATACATACTACATACATACATACTACATACATACATACTACATACATACATACATACATACTACATACATACATACTACATACATACATACTACATACATACATACATACATACTACATACATACATACTACATACATACATACTACATACATACATACTACATACATACATACTACATACATACATACATACTACATACATACATACTACATACATACATACTACATACATACATACTACATACATACATACTACATACATACATACTACATACATACATACATACTACATACATACATACTACATACATACATACTACATACATACATACTACATACATACATACTACATACATACATACTACATACATACATACATACATACTACATACATACATACATACTACATACATACATACTACATACATACATACTACATACATACATACTACATACATACATACTACATACATACATACATACTACATACATACATACTACATACATACATACATACTACATACATACATACTACATACATACATACATACATACATACTACATACATACATACTACATACATACATACATACTACATACATACATACTACATACATACATACTACATACATACATACTACATACATACATACATACATACTACATACATACATACATACATACATACATACATACATACATACTACATACATACATACTACATACATACATACTACATACATACATACTACATACATACATACTACATACATACATACATACTACATACATACATACTACATACATACATACATACATACATACATACTACATACATACATACTACATACATACATACTACATACATACATACATACATACATACTACATACATACATACATACATACATACATACATACTACATACATACATACTACATACATACATACATACTACATACATACATACTACATACATACATACTACATACATACATACTACATACATACATACATACTACATACATACATACTACATACATACATACTACATACATACATACATACTACATACATACATACTACATACATACATACTACATACATACATACTACATACATACATACATACTACATACATACATACTACATACATACATACATACATACTACATACATACATACATACTACATACATACATACTACATACATACATACATACATACTACATACATACATACATACATACTACATACATACATACTACATACATACATACATACTACATACATACATACTACATACATACATACATACTACATACATACATACATACATACATACTACATACATACATACATACATACTACATACATACATACATACATACATACTACATACATACATACATACTACATACATACATACTACATACATACATACTACATACATACATACTACATACATACATACTACATACATACATACTACATACATACATACATACATACATACATACATACTACATACATACATACTACATACATACATACATACATACATACTACATACATACATACTACATACATACATACATACATACTACATACATACATACTACATACATACATACTACATACATACATACATACTACATACATACATACTACATACATACATACTACATACATACATACTACATACATACATACTACATACATACATACTACATACATACATACATACTACATACATACATACATACTACATACATACATACATACATACATACATACTACATACATACATACTACATACATACATACATACTACATACATACATACTACATACATACATACTACATACATACATACTACATACATACATACTACATACATACATACATACTACATACATACATACATACTACATACATACATACTACATACATACATACATACATACATACTACATACATACATACTACATACATACATACATACATACATACATACATACTACATACATACATACATACATACATACATACATACATACTACATACATACATACATACATACATACATACATACATACATACATACATACATACATACATACATACATACATACTATTGCTTTATAAACGGCATTTTGATTTGCATTTTATCGTAATTATTATTATTAATGTTATGAACATTATCATCCTTAGTTTTATCATTATGGTCATTAGTATTACTCTTGTTACCGTTTCTGTTATTTTCATTTTAATTATGTGGATTCAGCCTCTAACCCTTGCCTCTTGCCTCCGCCCGCAGGAGAGTGCGCGGTGGGCGGTTTCGGGCTCCCGTCCGTAGGCGTGGCCGCGTCCTCCCCCAGCCACGCCCATCTGGACTATAATGACAACATTACGCCCACGCCCATGACCGGCCACCTCCCCGAGGGCGGCCTGCAGCACTACACGCACCACGGAGGGCCTGACGGCGGGCTCGTACCCCGGAGGCGGCGCCCTCTTCCAGCACTACCACGGCGGAGCCGGTCCGCTGCGGGCGGGCCAGGGCGGCCATGGCGCGGGCGGCATGATGTACAGCGGCGTCCACCCGCCCTCCCTCATGGCCGCCCACCACCCACACCATGGCCACCACCACCCGCGCGGGCCCGAGCCGTACCCCGGGGGCGGCGGGCCCCGCTGGGAGCCGGGCGGCGGCGTGGGCGGGCCCAGGGGCGGCGGCGACAAGGCGCGGCGGGAGCACCGCATCCGGCGGCCGATGAACGCCTTCATGGTGTGGGCGAAGGTGGAGCGCAAGAAGCTGGCCGACGAGAACCCCGACCTGCACAACGCCGACCTCTCCAAGATGCTCGGTGAGTACCCTCGCGCTCCTGCGCGCTCCTCAGGCCTCTCCCTGCGTCCCCTGCGGTCCTTTGCCGGTCCCCCGAGGCCCCACACAGAGGCTGCTATTATCTTCATTATCTGACCCAGACAAGCAGCCTCGCCTCCTGGTCCTTGCTCGGCCTCGTCCCCGGACGGGTGTCCGTCTGGTTCCAATATCCTTTCGGAGGACGAAGGATCAAGACGTGTGCGTGTGTATGTGTGTGTGTCTATGTCCGTGTGTGTTCATGTGTGTACATTCATATACGTGTGCATCTACCGATTTAATAGAACCAATGCCAGTCACTCGTTACGGCAGCTGGCGGCGGCGCGCAAGTGTTTACAGCTATGCGGCGCTGCGTGAGGGACAGACGGCGCAGGTGCCGCAGTATGTCAGAGGTTTCCCCGCGCAGGTGTTTCGAGATCAAGATAGCTAGTGTGTGAGCGATGGAAATAAAGGGGAAAGGAACGCGGGAGGAAGCAGAAGGGGTGATTATGCTAATGTAGATCGCGAGAGATGGG
>NC_061848.1:21180081-21197430 GCF_019202785.1 Penaeus chinensis
TGGCTGTACAAATAAAGTAGCAGTGATAAGTGGATTAAAGGATGATATATGCTAATCAGAATCAACACGCGATTCCCCGGCCCGAGGACCACCGCGATTAGGAAGGCGCCGACGGGAAGGGAGTAGGACTTATCATAAGGGTTAAAAAGCATCGCGTGTCGGTCGATAACGTGTTACTCTCTCTCTCTCTCCTTCCTTCCTTCCTTCCTGTCGTTTTCTTTTCTTCGTAGTTTTCGTTTGTTGTGTGCGTTTTTGGTTTGTCTCTTTTTTTTTTCCCCTTGATTTATGTCTTTTTGTTTCGCCTTCTTTGGTTTCTTCGTTCGGAAATTTAAGTAAAAAAAACGGTATTTTGTCTTTCTTTTCCTCTTAAGCAATGACTCACAAGGTCTGTATACACATAATATGCTTTAGTATACTACAAAGTCCACACGTACAGAGAGAGGAAGAGGGGGAGGGAGAGGGAGAGGGAGAGGGAGAGGGAGAGGGAGAGGGAGAGGGAGAGGGAGAGGGAGAGGGAGAGGGAGAGGGAGAGGGAGAGGGAGAGGGAGAGGGAGAGGGAGAGGGAGAGGGAGAGGGAGAGGGAGAGGGAGAGGGAGAGGAAGTGAGAGAGAGAGAGAAATAGAAAGAGAAAGAGAAAGAGAAAGAGAAAAAAAAAAAGAGAAAGAGAGGGAAAAAAAGAAAGAGAAAGAGACACAGAGAGAGAGAGAGAAAGAAATTCCTCCCATCCCACCTCTCATCTCCCACCCCCTCTTCTTCCTCCCTACCGCCTCATTTGATTAGTATGTTAACCGCTATGCCAGGGGAATAACGACACCTCATCCAAACGCCATCTCGCCCCTATCCAGACTCGAAACACCTGCCGAGCCGAGCCATCCATCTGGATAATAATCCCAATCATCCAATTACAGGATATTTCCCTCCCTATCCATCTATAGAATACCACGTAGTAGCTTATCCCATTCCTCATACCACCCACATGGGAGAGATAAACCCCTCATACCTGCCTCCCTTCTCCCCCCCCCCCGCTCCCTCCCTCCCCTTGACGCCTCCTCATAGCTTCCCTGGGGTCTGGTATGTAGATGGGGGGGTGGGGGTGGGGGAAGGGGGAGAATGGGGTCTAGGGATGGAAATAATGAAGTGTAAGGAAGAGAGGGAGACGGGCAGATTGAGGGAACGAGAGAGAGGGTGAGGGAGGAAGGGTGAGGGAGAGTGAGAGGGATGGAGGGGGAGGTGGGAGGGGAAGGGGGAGAGAAAGCGAGAGCGAGAGCGAGAGAGAGAGAGGGAATGAGAAAATGATATATATATATATATATATATATATATATATAGAGAGAGAGAGAGAGAGAGAGAGAGAGAGAGAGAGAGAGAGAGAGAGAGATTCATTTAACAACCATCACCATCACGAACTTCACTCTCCCTTCCTGCTTTCCCTCCTCCCCCATCCCCCTCCTCTCTCCTTACCCTCTCCTCTTCTTCTCCTATCCCTCTCCTCTCCCTTTATCCCCCGACCCTCTTCCGTCTCTTCTCTTCCCCTCCTATTTCCTCCCCCGGTACCCCACTCCTTCCCTCTCCCGTCCCCTCCCTCACTTTCCCTCATCCTCCCTCCCCTCTTCCTGCTGCTCCCTCTTCCTTTCTGTCCTTTCTCCTTCTCCCTTCCTCTTCCCTTCCCTCTCCCGTACCCCTATCCCCTTCCCCACACCTCGATCTCCTCTCCCTCCTCCTTCCTTCCCCTGCCCCCATCCTCCCCACCTTTTCCTCCTCACCTTTTCCTCCCCCCCAACCTCTTTCTCCTCTCCTTCTTCCTCCCTCCCCACAACCTCCCTCTCCTCTCCCACCTTATCCCGCCCTTATCCCTCCCTTCCTTCCCTCCCTCTCCTTCTTCCTCCCTCCCCACCACCTCTCTCTCCTCTCCCTCCTTATCCCGCCCTTACCCCTCCCCTCCCTCTCTCTCCTCTCCTTCTTCCTCCCTCCCCACCACCTCTCTCTCCTCTTCCTCTATATCCCGCCCTTACCCCTCCCTTCCTTCCCTCCCTCCCTTTCCTTTTTCCTCCCTCCCTACCACCTCTCTCTCCTCTCCCTCCTTATCCCGCCCTTACCCCTCCCCTCCTTCCCTCCCTCCCTTTCCTTCTTCCTCCCTCCCCTCCCTCCCTCCCTCCCTCCCTCCCTCCCTCCCTCCCTTCCTCCCTCTCCTCCTTCCCTCCCCCTCCCCTCCCTCCCTCCCTCTCCTTCTTCCCTCCCCCCTCCCCTCTCCCCCCACACCACCTATATGCCCTCGGGAAGTGTGACCAATGGTATGTTTATTAGTATTCAGGAGCTACAACCTCGACACGCCTCCGACACGCCTTATGCCGTCACGCCCATGGCCAGGCACGCCCCCACACAACAGGGCATCTACACCCACTAACCCTCGTATGCCTATATATCCTTGACGACGCATTCACACTTGACAAAACAACACAGCGCTGTCAAACGTGTCATGTCGGATCAAAACATCATGGCACTTGTCCTTCTAAAACTCTCTCTTTTCGCTCTTTACGCTTCGTCATTTCGTAACACAGTTTGATTTATTTTTTTGTTTTTATTTTATGCTTTATCTCTTCTTATTATTTTGTTCTTCGTTCCTTCTTTCGCATTTGTGTTCTTCGCCGAATCGGAGTGGATGAGTAAGAGGGTGAGAGAAAGATGCGCAGAACGATATACAGAGATATAGATAGATAGACAGATAGATAGATAGGCAGATAGATAAATAGATAGATAAATAGATAAACAAATAGATAGATAGATAGATAGATAGATAGATAGATAGATAGATAGATAAATAGATAGAGAAAGAGAGCGAGAGAGAGAGCGAGAGCGAGAGAGAGAGAGAGAGAGAGAGAGAGAGAGAGAGAGAGAGAGAGAGAGAGAGAGAGAGAGAGATAGAGAGAGAGAGAGAGAGAGAGAGAGAGAGAGAGAGAGAGAGAGAGAGGTAAGGGAAATGAAAAGGGAAAAGGAAAATAGAGAAAGATAGCGAGAACAGGCCTTCAAGTACGGTGTTACTGTGTCTGGGGAAGGGAGGAGGCGGAAGGGGATAAGGAAGATAATATAGAGGACAAAAGGGAAGTAGAAGGAGGGAATAGAAGGAGACCCAAAGGCTAGACATATATTTGGGTTTTCTCTTTACTTTCTAATCTTTGTTTTTTTGATATTTCCCCTTTCGTTCCCTCCCATTTCTACCGTTTTCTTCTGTCTCATATGTTTTTGTTTTTTTTACTTTTTTCCATTCTTTTCTTTTCTTCCTCCTCCCATTCGTCTGCGGTATCTTCTCTCTCTCTCTTTCTCTCCTTCCTCTCCCTTTTCAACATATCCTTGCATCAATTTATTATCTCATTTTCCCTCCTCCCTTTCCGTCTTCATTATCTCTTATTCCTTTATATCTCCTTCTTCTTCCTACTTTTCCTCGGTGAACTTTGTTACATGAATAACTCACCTGCTACCTATTCTTTCTATCTCTTTTCTGTTCCTTATTCTCTATCTATCCTTTCTCCCTCTCCCTCCTTCTATCCTTCTCCTTTCCTCCACTTCCTTTCCATCTCCCTTCAACCTCCCTTCCATCCCTCTCCTCTCCCCTACCTTCCCCCTGCCCCTGCCAACACCGATGCCCCAAGCGCCCATGCCACCAGCCCTACCTGCCTGGCACTCTCCCGCCAATGATGCCACCTCACGTACCGCTAATCCCCTAAGGCACTGTGCCCCATCAGCCAGTGCCACCGCCGCTTAATGCCGCCCCATGTCCGTCGACCGGTAGGACTACAAGAAGGTCGATAAATAAGCTCCGTCGAGTCGCTGTTACTCGATCGACTTGGGCTGTGAGTGCGAGGGAGAAATAAACGGTCGACGGGGACAGGAAAATAATCGAGTCTCTTTCAGGGGTTTCGATTCTATCTTTGTTTTGTTTATGTTCGGAGGAAAAGGGGATAGGGGGGGGGGGGAATGAGAAAAGGTCCTTGTCTAATCATAATTGGAATTTATGTTCACGTTGCGGTAGTAAAACCGAACTGAAGAATGCTTGTGATACATTTGCGAAGGCGGCTGGACCGAATCCGTGTCAGCGTGTCATAACAACCATTCCTCATTCCCCGCCATCATGACGGAACAGAGACACGTCACGCAAGCACGTTGGGCGGCGATGGCGCATGACACGAGATCCCTTCACCGAGCCCGTCCTCCTGCTTGGCACCGGCTCAGCGATGGCACCCGCGAGAGCCAGCGGGGAACTGAGGAGACAGGCCGAGGACTTCAGACTTACATGCGGATGCCTTAGTGTCGAGAGATTTACGTCTTAGCTTTAGCTGAAGGAGGCGGGGACGTCGGGGACAGTGAATTTGCTTTTTAACGATGGAGGCGGCGGGAAATATGAGTAGGGGGATGGTGTGGATGGGGTGGGGGGGGGGGGGAGAGAAGAGCGCATGGAGTCCCGTCTTATGGTTAAGTAGGTGGAGCCAACGGTGGCGCCGCCCATCCAATTCCTTCAAACTCCTCCCACCGCTCTCTCTCTTCCCTATCACCTCTCCTTCCGCTCGCTCTCCGAATTATTGCGCCGAAATGAGTGAAAACCAGGCATAGCTCAGGAAAACATAAACCCTCCAAACAACAACCACATACGTACCTTTTAAAAACACCATAAAAAAAGAAACCGAGAGAGAAGGAGAGAGAGAGAGAAAGAGAGAGAGAGAGAGAGAAAAAAAAAAATAAAAAAAAGAGCCGGGAAGACGGCGCTTTAAAGGAAGGGATCGGGACGCGTTAATATCCATGACTCCTCCCACCTCACGTAGGCTCCGCCCCCTCCGTCCAAGCAGGCCCTGAAATACTACCTGTGCGGCGCTAACTAGCAGGTACGCGTGACTGGCCGTGGCGGCGGCGGTTGCGGCGGGACCTGCTGGCTCTCTCGCTTTTATTTTGATTTCCTGTTTTTTGTTTTCACTAACGTCATTTGATGTTGCCGCGAATATTTGTCGGTTGGGGCGGAGGTGGAGGGGGGTGGGGGTGGGGAGGGAGGGGTTTCTTGTTCCTGCCAAAAGGTTTTAAATATCATATGCATTGCTTTAAGTGTTCATAAAACCGTATTTTATTACTGTTTTCATTATCATTGACAAGTGATTGTTATTATTATGATAATTATTTTCGTCATAAGGTTAATAATAATATTTATAGTAAAAATAGTAATACCATTATTAGTATCATAATTACAATAGCAATAATAATAATATTACTGATAATGATAATAATAATTATCATCATTATTATTGTTATTGTTATAATTATTATCATTAATTATTATCATTATTATCATCACCATTATTATTACTATCATCATTGCTATTAATATTATAACTATCATTACCTATATCATTATTATTATAATTATTGTCATTTTAACAGGATCAAGTGCCATTTGCTATAGATTCAAGGTGATTAAAGCGAAAATATATTCTATTCGAATTTTATTCCCTGTTGATTTTTCTGGCTTTATTTTTTTAAATTATTTTTCTAAGCGGAAAAAATATATGCGAATTAAGAATTAAAAAAGAAATGAAGGGAAAATAAATGGTATGCGGTGAAATATTGCGCATTTGATGAACGAAACTAAATGAATTGTTTTACTGTTTTCCATCCACCGCCGTCTGTGTTTATTTAATATGGCGCTCGAGGTGTAGATGACAACCCCCCCCCTTCCCCCACTTCCCCACTCTCGCTCTTCTCCCCCCCCCCTCCTTTCTAATCCCATCTCTCTCTCTCTCTCTCTCTCTCTCTCTCTCTCTCTCTCTCTCTCTCTCTCTCTCTCTCTCTCTCTTTCTCTCTCTTCCTCTCTCTCTCTCTCTCTCACTCTTCCCTTTTCCTTCCCCCCCTCACTCCTTCATCTCCCTCTTCCGCATCACCACCCTTCCCTCTTCCCTTCTCCTCCTCTTCTACCCTTCCGTCTACCTATTCCCCTCTTCCCCCTCCGTCTCCTCCTTACCTCTCCCCCTTCATTCCTCTCCCTCTCCCCTGCTCTTCCCCCTCCCCTTCCTCCCTCTTCCCCCCCTCCTCCTCTTTTCCCCTCTCCCCTCCCCCTCTCCTCCCCCTCCCTCACCCCCTCTCCTCCCCCTACTGGTCTGTCATAGGCGGATGTTCGAGGAGGAAAGGGGGGCGGGTGGGGAGGGGGGAGGGGGGAGGGGGCGGAGAGGAAATGATAGTATAGATGAAAAGATAAGAGACCGAGAGGATGCGCTGGAAAGTGGGGGGTAGGGAGGTGGCGTGGGGTGGGAAAGGAGGGGGGGGGGTAAAAAGGGAGGGTCTGCAACTCTGCAACTTTGTATGCATATGCGTTTATGTTGCTGCTGTTTTGCTATTTCTCTACGTTTAGTCTTTTAATCTCGTTCACTCTCTCTCTCTCTCTCTCTTTCTCTCTCTCTCTCTCTCTCTCTCTCTCTCTCTCTCTCTCTCTCTCTCTCTCTCTCTCTCTCTCTCTTTCTCTCTCTTTTTTTCTCTCTCTCTCTCTCATTCTCTCATACATATATATACATACATGTACATATGTATATGTGCGCATATACACACACACACACACATATGCTATACATATACTTGCAGCATATCTATACTTATGTATCTATGTTATTATCTATCTATCTCTCTGTCTGTCTGTTTGTCTGTCTGTTTGTCTATCTATATCTATCTATCTATCTATCTGTCTACCTATCTATGAATGTATGTATGTATGTATGTATGTATGTATGTATCTATCTATCTGTCTATCTACCTATCTATCTTTGTATCTATGTATCTATCTATCTGTCCATCTATCTATATTTATATATATACACATGCTTATATATATGTATATATATATATATATATATATATATATATATACTCAAAGCAAGAACAAAACAAAGCAAGGGCAAACTAAACAAGAACAGCCCGAGAGAGTAATATACCAAACAAAACAGCATCAAACAAGAACATTCTAGAACAAAAACATTCAAGAACCCGCCCCCCCCAAACAAGAACATTCAAGAACAAGATTCGAGAACAAGAACATTCGAGAACAAGATTCGAGAACAAGAACATTCCAGAACAAGAACATTCGAGAAGAAGATTCGAGAACAAGAACATTCAAGAACAAGATTCGAGACCGAGATTCGAGAACAAGAACATTCTAGAAGAAGATTCGAGAACAAGAACATTCAAGAACAAGATTCGAGAACAAGAACATTCTAGAAGAAGATTCGAGAACAAGAACATTCAAGAACAAGATTCGAGAACAAGAACATTCGAGAACAAAATTCGAGAACAAGAACATTCCAGAACAAGAACATTCGAGAAGAAGATTCGAGAACAAGAACATTCAAGAACAAGATTCGAGACCGAGATTCGAGAACAAGAACATTCGGCCCCGTCCCTCGGCGAGACGAGAGGGCGGCGAGAGAGAGAAGGCCGCGGCAGGAAGGGTTCGTGGGCGGCCCCTAAGAGGCGTGACGGGCGTCTGGGCACGGGCGCACTAGGGAGTCCGGCGGCGCGAGGAAATGGGCGTCGAGAGGGAGAATGTCGCTCCGGAATGGGCGGCCCGGGGCGTAGGACAGGCGGGCGGGCGGGCGGGCGGGCGGGCGGGCGGGCGGCTGTGGCGGAGAGGAGGAGGATTATGTAGGAAGAATTTGTAGTGAAAGATTTAGATAGGGAGAGTGGGGAAAGGGGGGGGGGGGGGAGTGGTGATGATGGAAGGGAAGAGGAGGAGGATAATAACGGAAATTGTAAGGGAGAGGGAGGAAGGTGATGCTGAGAGGGAATAGGAAAAATATAATAAGAGGGATATTGTAAGGTAACTAAAGGTAATAAGAACATGATAATGATATAAAAATGATACTGTAAGTGAGGGTGGTTGTGTAAATGATAATGATGATGAAAATGAGGCTGTAAATGAGGATGAAAAAGGTAGTGAAAATGCCGCTGCTGCTAATGATGATGATGATAATGATGGTGATAATGATAATCATAATCGTAATAGAGATAATAATGGTAATAATAATGATAATAATAATAATAATAATAATAATGATAATAATAATAATAACCACAATAATAATAGCAATAACAACAACAATAACAATAACAAAATCAGATATCTTAGCGTTATTAAACCCAAGACGAAGCAGAGGGCGGTTACCTGGAACCCCCCCCCCCCCCTCCCCAAGCGACGGACACTCTTACCTGGCGGAGCGCTCATTAGCATCACCTCCGCCACCCGGGAGTGCAGGTTGCCTTGTCGTTGCAAATTGCCCGCTTGTTGATCCTGGAGAGTCTGAGAGGGTTGCGGTTATAATAACTGGATCAAAGATGCGAAATTTAGAGAGATTAGTTTAAAAAAAGAAAAAAATATTTATTATCTTATATATATATATATATATATATTTTATATATAAGATGTCTATAGCGTTGATATCAAGAACCGATCTGTCTATGTGAGTATGCGGATGACTAGAAAAAAAGTAAGAAACATAAATAAGAAATAAAAGATGAATGAATATATAAATAGACAAAATTAAATGAATAAACGAATAAATGAATAAACAAATGAATAAATGAATAAATAGATAGATACATAAATAAAATAAAATGAAACGAAAAACGCCAGGTACGCTTCCCTTGCCAAAAAAAAAAAAAAAAAAAAAAAAAAAAAAACACACTCACCCACCCACGTTCCATCAACGTCCTTGCGGGCGTGTGGCAGGTGTAGGGGCGTCCAGATAGACCACGGGCGCCCTCATTTCACATGCCACGGAGACGTACCTGCGGCCACAGGACAAACCCGGCACTTCGCGAGGGCCAACGGGAGACAAAAGCCATTTTTCAGAAAACCGCATCAGCGTTTCGATCTTGAAGCGGTCGGGCCTATGCGACGCGTGGATAGGGAGGGAGGGAGGGGAAGGGAGAGGGAGGGAGGGAGGGAGGGAGGGAGGGATGGAGAGAAAGAGAGAGGGAGGGAGGGAGGGAGGGAGGGAGGGAGGGAGGGAGGGAGGGATGGAGAGAAAGAGAGAGGGAGGGAGGGAGGGAGGGAGGGAGGGAGGGAGGGAGGGAGGGAAGGAGGGAGGGAGAGGAAGGGAGGGAAGGAAAGGTAGAGAGAGAGAGGGAAAGGGAGAGAGAGGGAAGGAAAGAGAGAGAGAGGGAAGGAAAGAGAGAGAGAGAGGGAAGGAAAAGAGAGAGAGAGAGGGAAGGAAAGAGAGAGAGAGGGAAGGAGAGAGAGAGAGAGAGAGAGAGAGAGAGAGAGAGAGAGAGAGAGAGAGAGAGAGAGAGAGAGAGAGAGAGAGAGAGAGAGAGAGATACATACATACATACAGAGAGAGAGAGACATATATATACATACATACATACATACAGAGAGAGAGAGAGACATATATATACATACATACATACATACAGAGAGAGAGAGAGAGAGAGAGAGAGAGAGAGAGAGAGAGAGAGAGAGAGAGAGAGAGAGAGAGAGAGAGAGAGAGAGAGAGACATATATATACATACATACATACAGACAGGCAGACAGACAGACAGACAGAAACAAAGTAAGGCAGACTCTCGTACATGAGATAAAATCCAGATGCTAAACAGGAGCAGACGATGATAAAACAGAACAAGAAAAGAAAAGAAACAAAAGAAAAGAAAAAAAGTAAGAAACAAAAAGAGAAAATTAAAAACGAAAAATAAAAAGAAGGAAAGAAAATCATACAAAATTCTTAAACGAGTCAAAGAGAAGGAAAGAAGATAAGGAACCAGAAGGGCCAAAGAGGAGGAGATCGCAAGAGGAAGAGCATCCTCTCCCGTCTGGCAGATCAGGACGCAGCATCCTCCGGGAGAGACAATATCTGGAAGGGAGGGAGGAAGGTGGGAGGGGCGGTGGTTATCATTGGGGCATCTTAAGGTCTGCTTCAGGAGGAGGTGGAGGTGGAGGAGGAGGAGAAGGAGGAAGAGAAGGAGGTGGAGGAGGAGGAGGAGGAGGAGGAGGAGGAGGAGGAGGAGGAGGAGGAGGAGGAGGAGGAGGAGGAGGAGGAGGAGGAGGAGGAGGAGGAGAAGAAGAAGAAGAAGAAGAAGAAGGAGGAAAGAAAGAAAGTCTGCAATGTCACGAAGAGAAAAAAAAGACAAGAAAATGATAGCAGGGAGGAAGACAGAAGGCGGAAATAAGGAAGAAAAAAGGAAGGGAATGACAGAAGGAGAAATAAGAGGGCGTTTGGAAAGTCGAAGGAATGAGGGAATAACGGAGAAAGAAGGAGGAAATAACAGAGAAAGAAGGAGGAAATAACAGAGAAAGAAGGAAGACTAAGGAGGCATGCGGAGGGTCGAAGGAAGGAGGGGGAAGGGGCGCTGCGTGCGTGGCGGAGGCGATGAAGGAAGCGATACGAGAGGGTGACGGATGGGTAGGTCGACCAGGCACTCAGCCCTGCCCATTGTCTCCCTCTCGTCCCTCTCCCTTCCTCTCTCTCTCATTTTGGAGCTGTCTGTCGATCTGCCTGTCTATCTCTTTATCTGCTGTCTCTTATCTACGTTTGGTATGATTATGACCCCGGGTACTAAGTGTCTCTTTCGGATAGTCTGATATAATTGAAATCTCCATGTTAATTAAACGCTCTTTCTCTCTCTCTCTCTCTCTCTCGCTCTCTTTCTCGCTCTCGCTCTCACTCTCGCTCTCTCTCTCTCTCTCTCTCTCTCTCTCTCTCTCTCTCTCTCTCTCTCTCTCTCTCTCTCTCTCTCTCTCTCTCTCTCTCTCTCTCTCTCTCTCTCTCTCTCTCTCTCTCTCTCTCTCTCTCTCTCTCTCTCTCTCTCTCTCTCTCTCTCTCTCTCTCTCTCTCTCTCTCTCTCTCTCTCTCTCTCTAACTCGCCCTCTCTCTCTCTCTCTCTCTCTCTCTCTCTCTCTCTCTCTCTCTCTCTCTCTCTCTCTCTCTCTCTCTCTCTCTCTCTCTCTCTCTCTCTCTCTCTCTCAACACCACAAGCTAAACATGCACGACGCCTGGTGAGTGTTTGGCCGAGCGGTTATAGAACGATGTAGTGATGTTGACACAGACCATCCTAAGCCACACAAAGCGGCGCCCTCTCACCCACGCGGCAGCTACCGGAGTTGAGGCAAATAGATCTTAGGGCTTTAGGCCTGTTTGTTTGTAGATGTGTTTGCGTTTGGTATTTTGATCTGCCCGTTGTTTGTGTTAGAGTTTGCGGGAGAGTATATCTTGCTCTCACTTGATACTTTTGATCCGCCTGTGATCTCCCTCTATGTATGTATGTATGTACTTATATAGATATATCAGCACATACACAAACTTGCGCAAGCCTTTCTCTCCTTTTCTCTTGGTAATGTTTTTTTTCTTCCGCCCGCAGGCAAGAAGTGGCGCTCCCTGACGCCCACGGAGCGCCGCCCGTACGTGGAGGAGGCCGAGCGCCTTCGCCTCAAGCACATGGCCGACCACCCCGACTACAAGTACCGCCCGCGGCGCCGCAAGCAGCAGCAGCCCAAGAAGCCCGGCGGCTCCTCGACGCCCGGCGTCTCCGCTGCCTCCACGCCTTCGTCCACCTCCTCCACGCCCACCGTCACCTCCTCGCCCACGGTGGAGGCGCATCTGCGGAAGGTCGCGAGTCCGTCCATCCCGGGCGGGTTCCTGCAGGCCACGCTCACGGCGCCGCTTAACAACAACAACAATAACAACAACGTGAGCAGCAACACGAGCATCCCATCGCTGCCGCCCACGACCTTCACGCCGCCCACCACCTTCACGCCGCCCGTGCTTCCGGCGCTCCACACGCCCGACACCTCACCCACGTGCTCCCCCGAGCCCGCCTGGCCTCCCCCGCAGCCGCCCCAGGCCGCGCCCCTCGGCTGCACCCTCGCCGCCCTCCCGACGCCGCCCGAGGCCTCGCCCCACGACCACGACCACCTCCACACCTCCGCCGCCCTCCACCACCACCACCAGCAGCAGCACCTCCACCACCAGGAGCACCCGCAGCAGCAGCACCCGATGGAGGGCCCCCACCAGGCGTCCCGCTTGCTGCACTACTTCTCGCAGTCACAACAGAACTACTCGGGCTACATGTACCCAGGGCCAGCCCCGGGCTACCCGCCGCACAACTACGACTACCACGACTACATGAACGGCGCCGAGGGCTACTACCCGGCCCACTACGACCCTCAGGGCTACACGCACGACCACCACCACCCTGCTTTTTCCCATCCGGCCTTCAGCAGTAAGTATTTATTTTTCTTTAAGGCCGCTTTGCTGACAGACCGATTTCGGACAAAAGGCGAGCATTTGTTTCGCCAACAGCTCTCCTTATGAACGTATATATCACTTTTTATCAGAATTAAAAGAAACTTAGGCTTTTCGATTAATTATGAGCGTCATGTAACTGTACAGTGTCAAATATATGTTTCATTTTATTCTTAGGTCCGAGGAGTGACGTAAGTGGCGAAGGCGTGGGACCAGCAGGAGCCACGTCGGGAGGAGGAGGAGGAGGAGGAGGAGGAGGAGGAGGAGGAGCGGCAGCAGGAGCAGGGGGAGCTGGATCTGGGTCAGTGGTTGCAGGAGGAGGAGGAGGAGGCGGAGGGCCAGCAGGAGGAGGCGCCGCCGGAGCCATAGCTAGCAACAGCAGCAACAGCAGTAACAGCAACAGCGCCGGGAGCAGCACTGGCGAGGGGGTCGCCGTCCCCCCACATGGCGATGCCGAGGTGTTCGACGACGTGGACCGCTCGGAGTTCGACCGGTACCTGAAGGGCCCGGAGAGGGTGTCCGCCGTGGCCACCACCTTCACCTACACCCCACCTGCAAACACAAGGTAAGAGCACAGGTGGCAAGTCCTTATTCTGGTTCTTTGCGTAAGCGACCGAGAGAATGGAAGAGCTGGAGAAGACACCGGCGTCCTCCCTTTCATAACCCTTCAACAATACTTACCTCCTTTCCCTCCTGTTTCCCAACACAGGTACCTGCAGGTGGGTGGAGGCCAGTACCAGGATTCCCAGTTCACGGCTCTCATCAAGGAGGAACCCGAAGATTACAGCAACGGAGGGGCAGGAGGAGGAGGCGGCGGCGGAGGGGGAGGAGGAGGAACAGTTCCTAATGCGGCTGGCGGTCCTTCGACAGGCATCACCTCGGAGGCAACGAAGTCTACGGACGCGTCCTGCCACTCTCCGGATGCCGTCAAACCGGACACCAACACTTCCAGCCTCCTGTCCGCTCTGGCTGACGTCCGGGAACTCTACTACGAGCATTCTTAAGGCTGGATGGCCTTTCGATCGATTACATTTTATCGCCATTTATATATACCGTTAGCAACTTTTTTAGTTGGCTATATCCATCAGGACACAATTGCCTTCGGAAGCACTTAAAGCCTTTAGGTCGAGAGAAGCAGTATTCGGGATCGGGAGCGGACGGAAGCACGTTTCTTCCAGCCAAGGAGGCGATTCCCGCAGGTCTTCGAGTGCGGATGATTAGCTCGCACCGTCGCCCTTGGCTTCTGACGGATTTACAAAGCATGTACATATCAGCATCTTCTTAGAGAGTATTAGAACCTCACGAAGCGTCGTTCAGGTCCAAGAGCACAGACGGTGAAAAAAAGTCCAGTGCAGAAGGGAAGGATTTTTGACGCAGGATTAGGATCAGTGAGATTGTGAAATATCCTGGTTTTGGACTCGAGAGCTTAAGTCGAGACAGATTATGTGTAGAATGAGCTTGACGGAGATTTCTGTTCACCGTTGCTTGAGCAAACATACCAAAAACATTTTCTTTTTTGTTATTTGCGTGTCTTATTGTTGAATGATTAAAAGGAAACTTCTCCTGAGAGTGTGTGTAGTGTAATTTTAAGCAGACATTTGATGATGAAGTGTGGAAATGTCATCACCCGCCGCCGTGTTTAAAAAAGTGTTGTTGATAGTAGATAATCTATAAATAATGAAGTACAAAACAGGTGCCTTCATGTAGTACTAATTCTCGAGGTGTTACATATCACCGTCCTCCGTCCTCGAGGGCGACTCTGGCCTCGGAAAAGGGTCTGAAGGTGAAACACGAGAAGACTTTCGAGCGTCCCTTTCGTCGCCCCGGCGTGACGTCACGGCCTCGGGGTGTCACGTGCCTTCCATGCCATGACGTCACTACGCCGGTCGCAATACAGATGACGTCATCAACCGTATGTGTCACGAGATGGGCGTCTGTGAACGTTTCTCAACAGATTGTTATGTAATTACAAGAAATATGTGTTACTTCTTTTGTACATTTATTCGAACTGGAATTTGCTCGAAATCTGAGTGTGAGTGGACAGCAAATTCCTTCTTTTTTTTCTTTTTTTTTTGAAAAAGTTGATCAATGCCCCCAAAGTTTTGACAGCTCCTGCGTGTCATTCGTTTGTTCTAGATCCTCCAGTCATCTCAGAACAAACGAAAGTGGATGAAATTCGACAGTGAAATTGATCGGAAATCGACTAATGTTTTGATTTCTTAAAGGATGAAATAATGATTGTTAACTGGAATCCAAAATAGAGTTTGTGACGTCGCAGATTGACGTAGTGATTGATGTGCCTTCTTTAGATTTGTTCGTCTCTTAGTATTTGTGTGTACATTCTGTTGCCCGCCTCGGGTTTGTACAGAGAAATTTATTAATATATTCTTATAGACCAATACACTTTGAACTAGTTACGATTTTAGACGAGGAATAATTTTTATAAATACTATTATTATTATTATTATTTTCTCTGCAAACTATTTTCTAGTGTTTTTTTTTTTCTTAGATAGTCCGTCCTGGTGGCGCACCTTGTAAGTACGTGGATTAGAGCCTCCGGGCGATGCGGCCGGGAAGCTGCGCCCGCGGAGACATGGTGATGCACATGCGGTCATGCACGCACACACACACGCACACACAGGCACACAGTCATCCACATATGCAGATATCCATGCGTACGGAAGTCACACGCACACACGCACACACACACACACACACACACACACACACACACACACACACACACAGACACACGCACGCACACACACAGGCACAAAGTCATCCACATATGCAGATATCCATCCATGCATGTCACACACACACACACACACACACACACACACACACACACACACACACACACACACACACACACACACACACACACACACACACACACACCCATTGCAGTGCATCCGACTTTCACCCTTGGCGTCGGGCTCCCCAAGGGCGTCGCGCGTCCGGGAAGAGGGCGTGGCACAGAAAGGTGTAGGGGGCGGGGTTATGAGGGTAACGTGTCTCAAGGGCGTGGTTAGTCCTGCAGAAGAAGACCTCCGCTGGTGATTCGTGAATGATTCTGCGTATGAGTTGTACGTTGATTTTGTTTTTTCTGTTATTGAATAATCTCGCTTTTTTTCGTACTAAAGTTTTTTTTTTTTTTTTTTTTTTTTTTAATTCTGTCTGTGTGTCTTATTAATACTATGACCAAATCTGGCATTTTACTTATACACATTTTCTGAGTTCTTAAAAGCTATTTAAGAATCTTTCGATATTCCAAAATTCTCTCCCCCCCCCCCCCCTAACCTCACTGTGTGGGATGGAGCTTCTGAGAACTCCACCTAATTACGTATCACTATCTCCCGTGGAGATTTTCGCTAATCCCTTCTCTGACTTCACGAGCCGCGAGACTTCATGATACGACGATGCCATGAATCCGAATCTGACGTCATGTTGATGCCGGAGATGTCACATGTATATACGAAGGGCCCGTTGTAGTGCATTCAATCTCAGGAAAAAAAGAAAACTGGCAACTCAGGCTGTGACTCTGGAGCGTTCCGATTCGCTGTTTCATTTTCTTTCTAAGCGGTTGATACTTAATGTATGTTTTATCTTTTCAAACCTTATATACAGTATTTATATTTATTATTTCATTTAATTATAGATTATTATTGAAGATCTGCCGCCTTCAACACCATTGTATTATTTTTTTTCTCAAAATAAAAGTCGGAAATCGGATAACGCCAGTCTGGTGTGAGTTGCCGGTTACTCATTTCCTCAGATTGGACGGAGTGTAGTCGATGTGTTCCTAAAGAGATCTGAACCGCCCGTCTCGCTCGCGGGCGGTAATCAACTATGGGCTGATCTTGCGGGCGTGTGTGGGTGGGTGTGCGCAGGCAGAGATGTGCGTGCGTGTGTGTGCGTTTGTGCGTTTCCCGTCGGAGGTCACAGGAAGAGGGAATAACATTTTCTTCGCCTTAAATTCTAGTTGTTGTGCCTTAGGGTTCTGTGCCTGAAGAATTCCCGTAAGAGAAATTTTATAAAAAATGAAATGCTGTATGTTGTGGTAAAGAAAAAACCTCTTTGACAAGGTGCCTTAGATAGATGCTGAATCACGACCTGCATTTGAGAGAGATTTACCTCATGAAAAAGTATCCCTTTGTATGAATTTCAGTATATATACGCACTTTATGTATGGACACACGCACATATAAATGTGTGTGTATATATATATATATATATATATATATATATATATATATATATATATATGTGTGTATATATATATATATATATATATATATATATATATATATATGAATATATGTGTATATATATATATGTATATATACATATATGTATATATACATTTATATATATATATATATATATATATATATATATATATAAATGCACACACACACACACACACACACACACACACACACACACACACACACA
This sequence comes from Penaeus chinensis, assembly GCF_019202785.1. NCBI lineage: Eukaryota > Metazoa > Arthropoda > Malacostraca > Decapoda > Penaeidae > Penaeus > Penaeus chinensis. The sequence goes on from NC_061848.1 coordinate 21,196,803, forward strand.
CACACACACACACACACACACACACACACTCACACACCACACACACACACACACATATATAAACACATATAAATATTTACATATATATATATAATGAATGCCCCCCATTATGCCCCCCCCCACTCCATGGTGCCCTCCCCCCATTCACGCACCATCCTCTTAGTCACTGTATCTGCTGACAACATTTTATTAAAACTATGTTAATAAATATATGATTTACAAATATTATGTTTCCATAAATCCTATGCTGTTTCGTACGTCTATAAGTCGGTGAGATTTTCAGGCCATCGAGAAATAATATTTAGGAAATAATAATAAACAACAATAAATCTGTTTCATAAGGAAATAGATGGTTAATAAAGAAAATAAAAAAAAAAAAACTACATAATGGTTTTAAAAATGATAATTATGCTGATGATGATAATGGCAATACTAGTGATAATACAATGAGAGATGATGGTAATACTGATAATGAAGATAATAATGAAAAAATAATGATAATAACAAAGATGATAATGATAATAGTAAAATACAAACAATAATGATAATAATATGATAATAATAAGAATGAAAATAATAATGATGATACCAAATAACATCAACAGTAACATCAACAATATTAATGACA
>NC_061848.1:21197530-21232530 GCF_019202785.1 Penaeus chinensis
GGTTAATTTTAAATTAAATATTGATATTATTATTATTTATTATTATTATTATTATTATTATTATTATTATTATTATTATTATTATTATTATTATTATTATTATTATTATTATTATTATTATTATTATTATTATTATTTTCTTCATTAACCCAATCTGTTTGAATGGCAAACACACATGCTATACCCACTGTGATATAAGTTTATTTATTGTATTTATGCACAGATGGCTTAACAAGTGCTTAGTCACCAAGGAGTCAGTTATTAGCCCTACCTGTCTCGCCTATTTGCTCTTTACCTTGAATTTTGGAAAGTTTCTTTTGTATTTTTTCTTTGTCTTTAAATGTACCAAGACTTTAATAATAATTTAATAATCATAGTAACAGTAAGAATGATAACAATATGGACATCAGTAGTCTTAGAAAGAAGAACACATTTTCCTGCAATTTCTTGGAATGGGGATATCAGGATTGGTCGCTAGGGCCTGCTTGGTGCTGAGCACATGTGGACCCATCTGTATGTAAGAAAATTCATAGAAAACTACAAGGGACAGTACATAGATCTGTAGATTGGGTTAATTGTTATTTTTATTAACCCATTCCCGACAGGCATGGCATGTACGTACATGTCATGCTCACTGTGAGTTTACTTGTTTAATTGTTTTGACACATAGATGGCTACACTTGTACTAAATCACCAATGAGCCAATTACGAGTACTGCCTGTCTGGCCTGTTTACCCTTTTCTTTGATTTACGAAAATATTTTACGTTATTTTATTTTGCTATAACTAATGTAACGTTTATGATAGAAATAACACCATCGATATTCATAGCACTAGTAAAAAATACATTTTCCTGCCAATTCAAGGAAAGGTGAAATCAGGTAAGGCAGAGCCATCTATGTGTAGAGACTTTTCTCAAAAGATATAAAAAATGAGCACAGAATTTTCCCCATTTTTTTTTTTCATTTTCCCTGGTGGCAATGGGTTAATACTAATGGTAATATTAATGTTATAATCAATGCTGTTGTTATTGTTGTAGTTATTATTGTCATTGTCATGAATATAGATATTATAGTTTGTTCCTGTTTTTTCATTCTGATTTGTGTTGGAGTGATCCAGTGTCAGTGCTAGAAATGAAACAATACATTTCTTCTCAAGCTTGGGGTAACTTCTTGTGTGTATTAATACCTGCAAAAGATCACTGCAGCAGACTGTGAGTACTCTGGTTTCCAGTTATATCAGTCAGGTAGACGCTGGATTGGGTCTGGGTGTCGTGATGACCTCCCGGCACGTGCTGGAGTAGCCTTGGAGCGGTTGTTGGTCCAGGGAGACTTTTGTTGATCTTAATGAATTCTGTCTCTTCCTGTGGGGATGGTGGGCCATCTATGCCTGTCTGTAGGCATTGTGAATCCTGATTGTTTTTGTTTTTTTTTATTTGTAAGCAAATGGGTGATTTTTTTCTGATTCCAGTGAGTAGGCAGTGTTTTGCAGTCTCTGAATTTTGTAAGTCATATGGTATAAGATTTTATTGATGTAAAAAAAAATTATGATGGATGCATTTTCTTACTTCCCAGTTTTATGACATGATTCATGCAGTATGAGAAAAGGGTTGACTTAGCTTTATTAACACTAATGATCCCAGGGAATTCAGATCCTTTTTGTATGTGAATTGTTCTAATGAAAGGGTTTTGCTACTTTCGCGTTGATGTTTTAATGATTTTAGATAATTTTTTAGCAGTGGAGCAACTTGGAAAGTATTTTGTGAACCTGATTTGGTTGTTTGTAACGGGAGCAATTTGTTGATATGTAATAAAAGGCTAAAGGCATATAATTGTTACAGAACACTCGTTCATTAACAGGACATTTCCCAAAGGAAAGAAACAGTAACATTATATGTAGGCAGTGCTGCAGATAGAAGGTACTTGAGAGATGTATACAGATATTTTACAGTTATGATTATTTCTTTTTAACTTGTGAGGAAAAAACAAATAATTTGATAAAACTTAACACGGGTGTGGGGGGGGGGGGGATTATTATCTCCTGTTCAGGAGTCCGTAACAGATCATGTACATGCGTCATTTGTGGTCATAGATATTATCATCACTGTAACCCATTATCATGTCACCTTAACAGTCTCAAGGAGGGCTTAGGAGAAGGAATGTGTTGTTTTATCCATTTGTGTTAAATTTGGTGTTGTGTGACCTGTTTTTGTGAATGTATGATTAGGAGGAGTTACACTTGTGATGTGTATGAGTGGGTTCTAATTTTGTTGATAGTTGAAAGTAATACCTCTATGAAAAGGAAAACAGCCACAGTAAGAAATGAATATAAATCGTAACATTTTGAACTCTTCATGAGTTCCTCTTCAGATGAATAATAAACTGAAATGGATACAAGCAGAGAATTTTGACAAGAATATGTAGTGTTTGAGAGACAGAACGAACAAGAGCTGAATCAGGTCTCAGGAGGGTCAAGGAAAGTCTGGGGAAGGCTTTGCTAACTAACGAGGAGGTAAGGTCATCCAAGCCCCATTGACCAGCAGTCAAGTTAGAATTAGTCATTTTTCTAATTAATAGAGATTCTAACATTTTTCTTTCATCCGAATTAGCTGATTCATGAATCAATTTAGCGTTTCTCTAATTAAGCTGGTGACCTTCATCACGCAAATGAATGAAGCACACATTTGATTCTCTGGCATATCTAACATCACGTTTATGTTTATTAATTCTTTTCTCAAAAGCTCAACCTGGTCTCGCATATGTAAAACTTGGGAGAATCCTAATAGGGTATAGTGTAAATACCAGAAGTCTCAAGTGCACTGTTAGCCGCATTGTACTTAACCAAAGTATTGCACAATGTGTTCGGATACGTACAAACATTGTCAATTCCAGTGCCTTTAAACATGTCATTTCTTATCGAGGGACGGGTTATACGGAATAATTAATAGATTAATGTCACTATCTCGGGAATGACTATAAAATTTCCATCTCGCAGATGAAAAACCGAGGATATCCTAATTTTGAAAACGTTTAACATATGAGATCGAGTTCCCGATCGGTAAATTCAGTATCACAAATCCTATATACCCTGAGAAACATGGACGAGACTACTGACTTCTTAACATACAACGGATGATTTAAGAAAAGGTGAAGGTAATTAGCAGTGTGAGTAGGTTTACGGTAAACCGAAAATTTAAGTGAGCCATTTACATTGCATAAAAGGACGTTGAGAAAAGGTGATTTACCTGAGTCTTCCCATTCTACTTTAGAATAGATAGTACGCACGAGGTTGTTGAGTTTTCTGAAAAAATCAAAGAAGTCTGAATGGTTTAATTGCCCCCAAGAAAAACACCATCAACATAACAAAACCAAATTGTTTATAAATTGTTTATAAAATTCACGTCAAAAATAAATTATTCGTGACACAAAAACGAGTGAGCTCGATAAAGTGATTGACTGGAATAGGGATCTTCTCATGAGATGAAGAAAGCTTTCTTCCAAGGAAATCTAGCTCATTGCCAAGTGGGACATTACTAAACAAGGAATCCATATCAAAACTCATTAATTTCTTACTGTGTGTCGGCAAGTTTCTAACCTTATCCATGAAGTCCATTGAATGTTTGATATGACTCTTAGAAAATGATCCCATAAAAGGAGATCAAACGCTTGCTTTATATATATATATACATATATATATATATATATAATTTATATATACATAATTTATATATATATTAATTTATATATATATTAATTTATATATATATTAATTTATATATATATTAATTTATATATATATATTGATTTATATATATATATATATATATATATATATATATATATATTTATATGTATATTTATATGTATATTTATATGTATATTTATATGAATATTTATATGTATATTTATATGTATATTTATATGTATATTTATATATATATATATATATATATATATATATATATATATATATTTATATATATATTTATACGTATATTTAAATATATATATGTATTTATATATATTCATATTTATATTTATATATATATATATATATATGTATTTATATATATATATATATATATATATATATATACATACATATATATATATATATATATATATATATATATATATATAATGTATGTATATATAATATATATATATAATGTATATATATAAATATATTTATATATATATATATATTATATATACATACATTTATATATATATATATATTTATATATATATATATATATATATATTTATATATTTATATATATATTTATTTATATATATATATATATATATATATATATATATATATATATATATATATATATATTTATATATGTAGGTATGTATACAGAACAATACATAGTATATACATACAGTAATTGTGAAGCCTTCATAACAATGTAAATACGATCTTGCTGAAGTTGGAAAATAAAGGTTATCTGCAATTATATATGTGTATAATGTTCTGTAAATTTTCTCATTTTCTGTGTATTCTTGATGAAACCATGAGAGTAGTATTAATCAATGTAAAAGTGCCACAGTTGGCTCCAGAATGCTTAGAAAAGACCTTTGTGTGATGTAACTCCCCCCCCCCCCCCCCCCAATTTATTGTCTCATACCTTTGGTGCCTAGCACTGTCTTACTTCATTTTCACCCACCCCCCATTTAATTATGAAGCATCCTAGATCTGCCATTGACTTTGGGGATCTCTTTCTGTGTGTGTGTGTGTGTGTGTGTGTGTGTGTGTGTGTGTGTGTGTGTGTGTGTGTGTGTGTGTGTGTGTGTGTGTGTGTTACACGCTCACGCACACATTTATGTTTGTGTGTGTAGAGGCATGCACTTGCAGGCTTGTATTCTTTTTGGTGTGATTTTGTACATAATTGTATGCACGTATGACTTGCACGTAAATGTATATTATATTAATTCTTTTGAGTAGGTGTCAGTACATTCAAAAGCACTGAATAGGATTTTCCACAGAATGCCATAGGATGTTCATGAATAAGAATTAGCTTTTTTATAGTGGACGGGTCATATCTCAGTTACCAACATTTCCATGATGAATAAAAACTACCAGAGACAATTTGAATGTGGTTTTGTAGTGAGACTTTTTGAATTGGTGTTCATCTCTCAAAGTTTTCAGATAGTTTTTAATTCTAACAAAAGTCAACTAGATGTTTTGATTAAGATTTCAGATAATTTATTTAGTTATATTTTTTATCTTTAACCCATTTGTGTTGGGTATATGCACTGTCCACTTTATTTTTGCTTTGTCAAATTTTGTTTACGAGCAGGTAGCTTCATAAGTATTTAGTCACCAAGGAGTCGGTTGCTGGCCTCACTGTTGACCTCATTTATTGAATTTTCAGAGTAAAAAGTGTTTTATTCTGATGTTGTTATTATTGTTATTAATATTTTTATTTTTATAGTTGACATTATCATTATCATTATCTTATTAACCCCTTTGATCTAGATGACATTATCATGAGGAAATTTTGATTAAGGGTCAAGTAACCTCATGGGAAAATCTGGCTGTGGGCAGAGTGACTTGCACAAACCTGTTGGAGGGAAATTAGACTCATATGGGATTTAGAAAGGGGACTTTACATTATTTCCATTGATAAACAAGTATGGAATGTAGTGTCCGTGAGCCATAACTTAAAGAGTGCTAGCTCTAGGGAGGTTTCCATTACCATGCTCAGTATTATATTCCTAGCCGCTCTGACCGATGGTGCAGAAAACTGAATATTACCACAAAAAAAAACAAAAAAACTGTTACTTATTCTTATTATTCTTATAGACTACCTAGGGAGATGATATGGAGTCAGTGCAAGGAAAACAGTCTATTACCATCTGGATAAAACAAATCAAATGACAAATATGGATGTTGGAAAATAGCAAAAAAGCTAGAAAAGCTTGTGCATAAAAAAAACGAAAATAACGGGGAAGGCTTAGAGTTTTGTCACTGTACGAGTGTCCGTGTGCGTCCGGCCTACAAGCTGTGCACCAGGCAGAGTGGCTGCTCATGTAAGCTTAATGCCTGTTTTTGGGCCATGCGATTACCGTGAAGCACCTGGATCCAAGGGGTTAACGATACTATTTTTTTTTTTTTCTTCCCAAAATCTCAATAAATAGGCTCAGCATATAAAGTCAGGTAGGCCTAGTAATTGAAGCCTTAGGGACTAAGCACTTCTGGAGCCATCTCTGTTTCAACAAACATAATCAACTAAGATCACAGTGGATAGGGCATCTATATGAGTACATACTCTGCTGGCATCAACAGTTACACTTGTGGCAATTTTGGTTAGCTGCTGTAGGTTTAGTGATTGAAGATATATGAAAGTATATATATTTTAAAATCAGAATCCTCTTTAGACTCAGATTCTCTTTACCATAAAAAATCCCCCACCCCTCCTCTTTCACTCCAGTTAAACTTCCATCCCTCGACCAGTGTCATGCCAAATCTGTTAATGAGGACTTTCTACCTCCTAGGATTAAGAACGTGTCTCTGGCTGGCTGCGGCTTCCTAGCGTTATACCTGTTAGGTGCAATCAAATGCTTGTTGACTGTCTGTCCCCATGTCCTGAAGGAGACTGTTATTTCGGGAGCATCTGCGGGAGCCTTGATTGGCTCAGCGCTGATCTGTCAGGTACCTATTGATGATGTGAAATACAAGATCCTGAATGCGGCTGTTGAGGCCAGAAAGTGGGCAATGGGGCCTTTCAGTCCAGGGTTCAAGTTTGAGGATTACCTTAGGGCAGGCATCGAGCTGTTACCTCCTGACGCCCACCTGAGTGCCAATGGGCGGCTTTTTGTGTCACTTACAAGAGTCCGGGACATGTCTAATGTGATTGTATCTGAGTGGGACTCGCGCGAAGACCTGGTTCAAACACTAAGGTGTGCTTGCTACATCTTGGGGGCATCGGGGATGGTTCCGCCCACCCTACGCGGAGAATGGTTCATCGATGGGGGATACAGCAACAGGCAGCCTGTGGTCAGCAAGGATGCTCTCACCATCAGTCCATATGCAGGTGACGCAGACATATGCCCAGAGGAAGAGCCGACACGCAGGAGGGTGAGCTGGGCCAACCACACTGTCAATATGTCCAAAAGCAACACACTGCGCTTGTACCAGTCCCTGATGCCCCCTGCACCCCACATCCTCAACCAGTACCATACTCAGGGTTACAGAGATACATGGCTGTACTTGCAAAGAATGAAATCGAAGCTGAGAAGTAACTGAGCAAGACTATGTATAATGCACCTGTCTAAAAAATGTTAGGTGGTTAGTCAGGAGGATGTGATACTAATAAGTATTTGTATTGTGAAGTAGGAGATTGTAAATATGTAGACAGTCAACCCTTCATATATCTTATTTATCATTATTGTTATTCTTGAAACTTGAAAACAATATATTGCATATGAACATGTTAGTATTTTTTTTTTTTTCTATAATGCTCTTCTTTTGCCATTATATATTTATTTGCTTAAATATATTACATATTTAATCAAAAGCCTATGTATCTTTAAATTTTTTTGAATTACTGTGATATTGGCATCATTACATCTTGTATAGCTGTATTCTGTTTGCGATGTATTCTAGGGAAGTATGCGTGGCCCTGTCTGGATCTGGTTTCCTGGCATTATATGAGGTTGGTGCCTTGGAGTGCCTACAGAAGCAATGGCCTCGCTTGCTGCAGACAGCAAAGATTTCTGGAGCATCGGCTGGCTCCCTTTTGGCAGCTTGTGTAGTGTGTGATGTCCCTCTTAACTTTGTGAAGGCCAATTTCTTGGAGACGGCCAAGGAAGCCCAGAGGTGGAAACTGGGTCCCTTCAGTCCCAAGTTCAAGGTCTCTGATTATCTCAACCAGGGATTTGAAGCCCTGCCCCCTGACGCCCACCTGCGGGCCAATAACAGACTCTTTGTCTCACTCACAAGGATTAAAGATGGCCAGAATGTCATAATCTCAAACTGGACTTCACGAGAGGAGTTGATCCAGTGCCTCCTCTGCTCTTGTTTTATCCCTGTCTTCTCTGGCTATCGGTTCCCTTCATTTCGTGGAGAGAGGTACATGGATGGTGGCTTCACTAACAACCTCCCCATACCAGGCCAGCCATGCATATCTATTGGCCCATTTGAGGGGAAGATTGACATCTGCCCCAGGAGCAAGGTGCAAAATTCCCCTTACCTGACCATTGCTAATGAGACAGTGGCCATAAATCCCACCAACATCATGAGGTTTGTACAGTCCCTGAAGCCTCCCCCCAGCGAGATCTTAGAAGACGTCTATCAGGAGGGCTACTGGGATGCTTACTCCTTTCTAAAAGCAAAGACAAGTCAAAAGACAGGCCCTTTGTCTGCATGAGCTTAAATGCTTGTGTTCAGTGTGAAAGAGAGGAATGTTTATATTTCATGCCTGAGGGCAGTAAGGGAATGGGTGTTGGTGTACACTTTGTATTTTAATTTGTATGGACCGTGAGATTTATAACCTAGACAGCCTTCTAAGGATTGATTTTTAAGTATTTTGCTTATTTACTATAAAATATAAGCATTATATTGTATTATCTATGTTAAGGAAATTTTATTATTAAGATCTGAAAATAACCAAGACTTTATAGTATTGTTATACACACCTGTGCACATGTACTTGCTTGTATATGTGTTGAAGCGCACAATTACATACATACTCATACATATGCACATGCACATATGTGCACATTGACACACACACACACACACACACACACACACACACACACACACACACACACACACACACACACACACCTACATACACACACACACCTACATACACACACACACCTACACACACACACCTACACACACACACACCTACACACACACACCTACACACACACACACCTACACACACACACACACCTACACACACACACACACACCTACACACGCACACACCTACACACACGCACACACTTACACACGCACACTTACACACGCACACACTCTACACACGCACACACCCTACACCACACACACCACACACACTACACACACACACACCAACACCACACCCACACACACTACACCACACACCACACTACACACACACACCACACACCACCTACACACACATCACCACACAACCAACTACACCACACCACACACCACACACTACCAACCCAACACCACCACAACCACACCACACTACACACACCACACAACCTACACACACACCACCACCAACCACACCTACAAACCTACACACCACCCACACACCTACACACACACCTACAACACCCACACCACACCACACACACTACACACCCCTACAACCACACCTACACACACACACCTCACACACCACACAACACACACCTACACACCACCTACACCACACCTACACACCCCAACAAACACACACACCTACACACACAACCTACACACAACACACACCTACACACACACTCACACCACACACACAACACACACACACACACTACACACACACACCACTCACACACACACACCTACACACACACACACCTACACACACCTACACACACACCTACACACACACACCTACACACACACACACCTACACCTACACACACACACACCTACACACACACACACCTACACACACACACCTACACACCCACACCTACACACACACACACACCTACACACACACACACCTACACACACACACACCTACACACACACACCTACACACACACACACCTACACACACACACACCTACACACACACACACTTACACACACACCTACACCTACACACACACCTACATCTACACACACACCTACACCTACACACACACACACATACACCTACACACACACCTACACCTATACACACACACCTACACCTACACCTACACACATACATACACCTACACACACACACCTACATACACCTACACACACACACCTACACACACACCTACACACACACCTACACACACACCTACACACACACCTACACACACCTACACACACACACACACCTACACACACACACCTACACACACACCTACACACACACCTTCACACACACACCTACACACATGCAACACACCTACACACACGCCTACACACACACACCTACACCTACACACCTACACACCTACACACACACCTACACACCTACACACACACCTACACCTACACCTACACACCTACACACACACCTACACACCTACACACACACCTACACCTACACCTACACACATACACACACACCTACACACCTACACACACACCTACACACACGCACACACACACCTACACACACACACACACCCACACACCCACACACACACCTACACACCTACACACACACACCTACACACCTACACACACACCTACACACACACACCTACACACCTACACCTACACACCTACACACCTACACACCTACACCTACACCTACACCTACACACCTACACACCTACACACACACACCTACACCTACACCTACACACCTACACCTACACCTACACACCTACACACACATGCACACACACACCTACACACATGCACACACACACCTACACACATGCACACACACACCTACACACACACACCTACACACACACACACACACACACACCTACACACCTACACCTACACCTACACACATACACACACACACCTATACACACACACACACCTACACACACACACACACACCTACACACACACACACACACCTACACACACACACACCTACACACACACACACACCTACACACACACACACACCTACACACACACACACACCTACACACACACACCTACACACACACACACACACCTACACCTACACACATACACACACACCTATACACACACACACACCTACACACACACACACACCTACACACACACACACACACCTACACACACACACACACCTACACACACACACCTACACACACACACACACCTACACACACACACACCTACACACACACACACACCTACACACACACACACACACACACACACACACACACCTACACACACACACACACCTACACACACACACCTACACACACCTACACACACACACACACACACACACACACACACACACACACACACACACACACACACACACACACACTCACACACTCCAATTATACAACTGTACTTTGCTTTGTAAGAATTCCCTTGGTAATGTGCCATTTTTAGAATGATATGAAATTATGTTACTGATAATATTTATACTGTTTTTGAGATGAAATATACTTTTAAGGTCAAAATTAGCTTTCATATCCAGCTGTATTAAAGAAAAAAAAATAATGCAGTACTTGCAAATTATTGTTGATTATGATTATCTCTATAATGATCTTTCATTTACATTTTCTGACCACCTTTTATTTGTTTATAAAAAAAAAATATGTTTTCTTTCATGTTTCTCTTTGTATTCATTACTGATTACATGCATTATAGTATTTTTTAGAGTAGCTTATTTTTCTGTGGTATTTTGAATTGACGTTAATGTTGAGTTTCTTTTTTTGTGAAATAATAAGGCTTTAGATATATATTTTAAGTGGAATGGGAAAATGTGCATGCACTGGCTAACATTCTATCTGCAAATGCTAGTTGGCAAATACACTTATTAATATAGTATAATAATAAAATACACTTATTAATCTTAATATACTGATTGAACTTAAAGAAATTACATTGGTTGAGGGAGGAGACAGTATGCTAAATAATGCTAAAAAATTTTAACAATAAGGAAGACAGTCCACAGTGATATGATTTAAGATATTAGCCTTTCTATTAATTTGTTATTGGTATTATTTTAATATTATTGTTCTTTTTAAAAGTCATTACTACTGATATTATTTTTTCAAGATTCTTTAATTTTCTCTGTAATTAAAGAGAGAGGGAATGAGAAAGTGTTTTGGTGATTATTTGTACTATTGGTATTATTACTATTACTATTATTATTATTATAATTGTTATTATTATTATTATTATTATTATTATTATTATTATTGTAATGATTATTATGATTATTATTATTATTATTATTTATCATCAATAATAATGAATTTTTATTTTATTTATTTATAGTTATTGTTGTTGTTATTATTATTATTATTATTATTAATATTATTAATATTATTATTATTATTAATATTATTATCATCATTATCATGATCATTATTATTATAATGAATATGATTATTGTTTGGGTTACTTTTGTTTCACTTCTTTCCTGGAAATACTATCATAAGAAAGGCATGAAACATTATGGGAAATCACTAGTTTCCTCCATTTTCGAGGTCAGTGCATCCATTTTAAAATGAGCATTGGTTAGACTTCTAAAAGGTCATCCTTTTTTTTCATAATTTCCATAGCATACAAACCATATACTGGGGGGAGGGGGAGGGGGGGTTAAACTCTGGTTGCACGCTTTTTAGGACATTGTAAAAGTGATGTTCCAGATTAAATTGGAGATCTTGTGGCAGTTTTCAATTTTATCTTTTTGCTTTGTACACGCTAGAGGGGGTGGGGGTCTTGGGCAGGGAGTACCATTGGTGCGCTTGTGAAAATGATGAAAAGAATAGATGACCCTCTAAAAGCTTCAGTATGAAAAGGCATGATAAGTTCCATAACTTAAAAAAAAAATATATATATATATATAAATGTATAAAAATATAAAGGGCATGATATATCAGATACATAAGAAGGCTACATACAAAGGAAAGGCTGATAATACTCTTAGCACATGCTTCTAGCTCCTTGATTCTCCCCAAAATAAAGATCATTTTGCTTTTATTACTCTGCCGCCCCCTCACAGCAAATGGTTGAAGCAACACAGCACACACTATATTATAGCATAGCATACTTCAAGCAGTAGATGAACTAGCAATAAGGACACAGTAGCTCCTATTCAGACTGACCCCTTCAAGATTTGGTAAAGAGCTTAAAGGAGGAATCCCCTCATCACTCAACATTGCGAGCCCACACCAGGCGGCCCAAAGGTTTAGCTAAACCACATCTTCGCCAAAGTGCCACATCCCATTAGGGTAGGTATAGTGAAAGGTGATGCGTTTTAATTTTATATGTGGTGGTTGGGGGAGTGTCGGGTATAGAACCAAGGTGTTGAGAAATTGCTTTTACTATTATTATTTGCACTGTTACTGTGTTTTTTATTATTGTTGTGGTTGTTGTTATTATTATTATTGTTATTATTATTATTATTATTATTATTATTATTATTATTGTTATTATTTTATCATAATTATTATTGTTATTATTGTTACTTATTATTAGTGTATATTGACTTTGATATAAGTATAGTAATTATGATAGTAATGATAATAATGATAATGATTACTATTTCTGTTTCTCTTACTCTTACTATTGCTATGACTGTGATTATGAGTATGACAGTTATTATTATTATTATTATTATTATTATTATTATTATTATTATTATTATCATTATTTTTTTAATTTATTTTTTTAGTATCATTATTATTACTATTTTCATTACTATCACTATCTTCATTATTATTAGTATTATTGTCTTCATCTTAATATGTCACTGACATGGGGAGTAATATGAGATAATACTTTTATCATTTTTATAATCACTCTTATAATTATCGTTGGTTTCATCACTAGTATCAGTGTATAACAATATCCATCATTGGTATACCCTTTCTTGACGACAGGCTTTCAATTAGTTGATATTTTAAAGAAGAAGAAGAAGAAGAAGAAGAAAAGCACCTTACCATTTTAATAAAAATTTAGATGCGACTTACTACCATAAAGTTGGTTGGATAATGGCATGTCTGGATTCTGCTGTAATTTTCCTCTCTGACGATATCTGATACGAGTAAATCTGTTAAGGGAAGCCAGGGATTCCCCTGTTTTTCCTATTGATATTGAATGTTTGGAAAAATTTGAATTAGAATATAATTGAAACATTGGTATTACAGATGGGAGGACATCTATTAATAGAGGCCAGAGATGCCCCAGTTTGTCCCAGAGATATTGACATTTTTGTGAAAATTTGACAGTGAATATTATTGAAAGGTGGGTATTGCAGCCAAAGTGGTGAATATTATTGGAACATGGGTATTGCAGCCAAAATGCTGAATATTATTGAAAGGTGGGTATTGCAGCCAAAGTGGTGATATTATTAAATTGTGGGTATTGCAGCCAAAGTGCTGAATATTATTTAAACGTGGGTATTGAAGCCACAACACTGAATATTATTGAAATGTGGGTATTGAAGCCACAACACTGAATATTATTGAAACTTGGGTTTTAAAGCCACAATGCTGAATATTATTGAAATGTGGGTATTGAAGCCACAACACAGAATATTATTGAAATTTGGGTATTGCAGCCACAATGCTGAATATTATTGAAACGTGGGTATTGAAGCCACAACGCTGAATATTATTGAAACGTGGGTATTGAAGCCACAACACTGAATATTATTGAAACGTGGGTATTAAAGCAACAACGCTGAATATTATTGAAACGTGGGTATTGAAGCCACAACGCTGAATATTATTGAAATGTGGGTATTGAAGCCACAACACTGAATATTATTGAAACTTGGGTATTGAAGCCACAACACTGAATATTATTGAAACGTGGGTATTGAAGCCACAACGCTGAATATCATTGAAACAGTATTGAATCTACAATGTAAAACGCAGATTCTTTTTAATTTCTGTTGTCATCGCATATGTCATCAAGGCACAAACAAGGGGACATCGGAGATACTAGGACATTGTGCTTCAGGAATAAGGAATTGGGCTCTAAGTAATTTTATGGGTTACTGGGTGTTTAGGAGAGGAGAGAAAGAGGAAGGTAGGTGCCTGTAGGGTTAAAGCGGCTATCGTAATTTGTTTTTGTTTTAGATAGGAGGCTTGAAATGGGGTTGATATTAGGTAGAGTCTGTTGATAGTTTTTATTGTTTGTTATTTTTGGGTTAATAGTGTTGTTATTATTTTGTTATTATTATTATAATTATTATTATTATTATTATTATTATTATAATTATTATTATTATTGTTATTATTAATAATATTATTTTCATCATCATTATCATAATTATGATTTTCATTGTTATTTTTATATCATCATTATTATTATTATTGTTATTGTTGTTATAAATATTGTTATTTCTATAGTTATTATTATTATTATTATTATTATTATTATTATTATTATTATTATTATTAATATCATCATCACCACCACCATTATTAATATCAATATTAATATTGGTATTGTTATTGTTGTTATTGAAGCTATTTTGTTATTACTACTTTACTATTGCTATTATTATTACCATTTCTGTTACTATTATTATTATTATTATTATTATTATTATTATTATTATTATTAGTATTATTACCATCATCATCATCCTCATAACTTCTTCTTCTTCTTCTTCTTCTTCTTCTTCTTCTTCTTCTTTTACTACTACTATTAATGCTGCTGCTACTGCTACTATTAATTTTAGTGACTTATTTTTTCATTATTGTTATTGGTATTATTGTTAGGATGATGATGACAATTGTTATTAATAATTTGATTGCCATTGTTATTATTGCTGTTATTAATTATACATAATAATGATAACAATCATCATGATCATCTTCATCAATATCATTATGATCATTCATTATCATTATCATCATTATTATTATTGTTATTATTATTGTTATGAATATTTTATCATCATCATCATTATTATTAGTTATTGTTATTCTCATTATTGTCAACATTATCATTATCTGCCTCACCATTATTAGCACTATCTTTTATCCCTTTGCAGGTCTCGTCTGGGCTGCCAGGTGTGCCTAACGAAGGCCCTGAATGGCATTACGGTCATCGTACCTGAAGGCACTACAGACGTACGGAATGTATAGGACTCAAGGGCTAGCGTTGGCATAACTTGAAGTGCTTTTGATAGTATATATATACTTTTGAGAACATTAAAAAAAAAAAAAATTTTTTTTAGCATTATTCTTGTCTGTAGTTGTCCAGATTCTTGTAATAGGTTTTAATTTTAGTGATTCATGTCTGTGTTTTTTTTTTTTTTTTTTTTTTGTATGTCAAATGTAGAATCTATATGATATAGTACAAGAGATTTCAGTCATAAGAACACTATTTTTACAAAGCTGTGACTGAAACATTTTACATGTGGGTGCTCAATTTTATTTGTGAATTGTTTGATACAGTTAAATGATGTAAAGATTCCTCGTACAACTTTTATTGTTCCTAATGCATAAGTGTTTCTGTAATTATCATATTAAAAAAAAAAAAAATGAATATCAAGTGTATGATGACGACTGTTGTAAAAGAAGATGTCCTTATAAATATATGTCTGCCCGTGTTTTATGTGCTGCTTGACCCATTTTATTTTTTTGAATCCTTTTTTTGTTGTCTTTGTTTTTTGCAAGCCCGTTCATATGAAATTCATCCTTTGAAATTTTGTTCAGATTTTATTACCTCTGTTCACACTGCTTATGTAATTGGTCCTTTAAAATACTTTTTTTTTTTTTTTTTAAGTCTTTTTTGTTGCATATTTTTTCACAAAGTCATTTCTGAATGTACTCTATGCAAACATTGTTTAATAGACATTTCGTTTTTGTTATTATGTCTCTACTTCTCTTTCCATCATTCAAGTTCATTCCAAGTTAATATGACCATGACAAATAACATTAACTGGTGTGACTACTCTTGTTAGAACATTTTTTAAAACCAGAAATGATGAATGATTAACTTCACAAAGGAAATGATGTAGTTAATGTTGTTTAATTAAATCTTCCATCAGAATTACACATATGATTTGTGCATTTGTCTCATGAGCTCTTTGGAACCTAAATAAAAGTACATTGTCCTGGCAAGAGCAGGCAGCTAATTTTTCTAACAGGGATTTGGAATGGTCCAAGTATGTACTGTAATAAACAAATATTTATTGCAAATTGACTTAAGAGTGGCTTATTGTAAACAAATATTCAACAAGATCACACTTCTACTTCCCTTGGCCGTTGTTGTCCTGGGGCGGCTTAGGAGGCAGAGACTGGGACCCAATGCTGGGAACTCCCCAACCTTGGGACTCTGCCCTCGACTCAACTAATTTTGCATGGTCTTTTTTTTCCCCCCCTCCTACTTTTTCATTTCTGTCCCTTCACCAACTCCTGCTACTATCCACTTCCTAAGGTGGAAGAGCCATGCTGAAAGGATGAAAGGCTGACTTTGTGCCAGTCCCGAACGGCCTGAGGGAGCCATGGGCACGGTATTCCCCTGATTTAGTTGTCTAGCCCTTACCCCTCAAGGGGACCCTGAGGGGTGGACCATTTCTCTCCCCAACATACTCCAGGCTTACCATGGTCCTCAACACTACTCCCTCTTCTACACGCTCCCGTCCTTCTACTACCCCCACATCTACAAGAATCTTTAACACTATTTAGCCCAGCCAAATGGGAGCCATTTTTCGTGATCCCTCCCACAGCTCCTTACTCTGACAACACACTTCTCTTCCAGCAATGTCTCCAAAAACAAGTAGGCAAAGTCTCTTTCCGTAGCTGACCCGACCATTCCCGTCTTGTCACCGTAACATCTGAAAACCAAGCTATAGCATTATCAAATCTTAACTGATCTATGGTAACCCCATCCAACCCTCAATACTTGCACTGGAAATGTTTCTATCTCCCCAGCAAATTGCCCTGTCTATTACAAAAATTGGTCAGATTGTGGAGAAGACTTACTCGCCTGTCTCACGGACTATGATGCGGTATGAGTACAATGCTGCTCCATTCCTCCCAGAGGTCATCGTAAGAACCCCACTAACATTGCCAAAATTACTTTCCGTAGACATGACCTACCCTTTAATGTATACAATGGTGGAGAATCCCTCCCCGTCCAACCATATCAACCTCCTCGTCAGTGCCAAAATTGTTGGCGTTTAGGACATTCTGCCAAACATTGCCGTTCCACAGCCAGATGCCCACTATGTGCCCAACCTGGCCATACCCGATCAAACTACTCTGCACAATCACGCACATGTGCCAACTGTGGCGGCCCCCATAATGTATTTTATAGAGGCTGCCCCACCTACGAATTTGAGTCTGAGGTAGCAACTCTCAGATTCAGACTTGGACTCACTCTACGTGAAGCCAGACAGGAAGCACGTCAACGAGGTTTTTCTCTTACACCCTACTCCAGTAATGTCGCTCACTCTGCCACTCCCCCTACCTCCCAAGTTCCTACACCCTCTCCTAAATCTACCCCCCCCCCCTCCATCTAACTTCCTCTCTTTTACCTCCTACCTTCCCCAGTCAAATTCTTTTGCCATCCTAAATCGAGACACTCCAATCTCTACTACAGCCCCAACACCTTTCCCTCTCCCTCCCCGCACTACCCGTAACAGACAGACTAAACGTTCTATCCCCTTTTCCCCTCCACACAATCACCACCTTCCTTTTCCCCTACTCTTCAGACGCCAGTCTTCTCTTCCCCCCCCCCCCCCTCACAAGAAACCTTTGTCTCACAAAACTCCCCAACCAACTCCATTACTGAAACTCTTGAAGATATTCAAAACTATCTACTCGAGTCCCAAACTAACACTGAAACCCTTCATCCATCTTCAAATTCCACAACTCTCGCTCCCTCCACTGACTGCCGATATCCATCCTCCTCCAACTCATATCCCCCCTACACCCTGTCCTCCCACCCCCCTCCCAACACAGCCCCCCCCTACTCCAGCTCCACCTACATTAACCCTCCTACCATCCCCTCTATCCCTTCCACTCCTTCCTGGATACACACGTGAATCCCTTATGTCACAACTATCCTCTTCCCCAGACACTCCACCTTCTAATACAACACCACCTCCCCACTCTCATTTCTTATCCCACCCTCTAGCTTCTTCCCCTTCAAATTCTCCAACACGTACTGCAATCGTTATCACTCATAAATCAACGAAATTGGAATATTCGCGGTTTCCGTTCTCACAGACCCGAGTTTCGTCATATCCTTTCTTCTTATAACCCATCCATTATATGCCTTCAAGAGACTTTTCTTACACATCCTCCTATACTAATCCCTAATTATCATTTTGTCTCTTCCCCACACTCCCTTTATGTCTCGTCTATACTTATCAATCAGAAAACACCTTATGTCATACCTCCCTTTCAAACCACTGTCCTTTGCAGTTATTCGCGTCTTTCTTTGCCGCTGGATCACAGTGATTTCAATTATTTCTTCCCTTCCCACCCCATTGAGTTTGTTGCTTTTGAAAATATAATTTCCCACTCCAACCACCTTTCCTCATAGTTGGTGATTTCAACTGCCGCTACACTCTTTGGGGTGATTCTATCACCAACTCCCGTGGCCGATCCCTAGGACGCTTCCTCTCCACAGCTGACCTTATTATTCATAATTCAGATCGCTCACACACTTTGATACACGCACACAATCTTTTTCATGCATTGACCTCACTCTATGCTCCCCTTCTCTTCATTTAGATTTCCATTGGTCAGTTCTAGACCACCTTCCCTATAGTGACCACTTTCCAGTTCTCATTTCTCTTACTTCATATGTACCACTTCCTAACTCCCCACGCTGGTGCTTTGATAGAGCCGACTGGTGTACTTTCACTTTACTCTCTGCTATTCATATCTCTCCATCCTCCCTCGTCCATTTCGGATAAGATACAATTTTTCACAACTACAGTCCTAAGAGCTGCCCATACAGCTTATTCCTCGAACCTCAAGACCCTATACCTCCAAATATGTTCCATGGTGGAATTCTGATTGCACTAAAGCACTTCGCTTAAAATGTGCAGCCTGGAACAGTTACCGCTACAAACGAGGTACCCCTCGTCAACTATCAGCTCTTATCTCCTTTAAAAGAGCATCCGCCTGTCTTCGTCGTACAATCCGAAATAGCAAAACAAATAGCTGGCGAAATTATGTTTTCTCAATTACATCCTCTACATCTTTCTCGAATGTTTGGCGCCGGATCCATAAACTATCAGGCAAACATCCCCCCTATCCAGCCCCCGTCCTCCATATTCGAGATACTCTCATCTCTGATCCTCTCCAAGTTGCTAATGAACTGGGTGACTATTTCATCCAGGTCAGTAGTGGTTCTCACCTTTCTCCACACTTCTCTTCTATTAAGACCACCAGGGAACGTACCCCCATTATCTTCACCCTATCCGCCGCTGAGTCCTATAATGCTCCATTTTCTTCCTCAGAACTCAGTGCTGCCTTACAGTCGTGTCGCAACACTCCTGAAGGCCCTGACGGTAATCACTACCGTATGCTCCGACATCTCCCATCTTCCTCTTTATCCTTCCTATTAACAATTTACAATCACATATGGACATCAGGAAATTTTCCTTCTCCACGTTTACCTACTCATTTCTCCACTCGCATGGATACCCTCCTCTCCCATTCCCCTTTTCTCCATCTCCGACCCCTCCCGTTCTCTGTCCATTCTGTCCTTCCTAGCTTATACCTCACCCCCGTTTTTGCTCCTCTGTCTTCCCTGACCCACCAAATTGAAATTTTCCTCCTGCTGTCTTTCTCACCCATTTCCTTGACCATGTCTCCACTCATTCCTCCAGTATTCACATTTACACTGATGGTTCCAAATGCACCCCCGGTGCTGGTTTTGCAGTAACCTTCCGAACTCGCACTTTCAAATACCCCCTCCCTCCTGAATCCAGTGTCCTTACTACAGAACACTATGCACTCCTTTTTGCCTTAAAACACTTATACTCCCTCCCCTCTTCCTCTTTCACAATTTTTACTGACTCTCGTAATTCACTCTCATAAAGACTATACACTCGACCAACCCCCTTGTTTTTAAGATCCAGAACTGGTTCTACCTGTCCACACGCCATACAACAATAAAATTCTGCTGGGTGCCCAGCCATTTTGGAATCCCCGGCAATGAACAGGCAGATATTCTAGCACGCTACGCCGCTATGTCCACATCATACCAACCACATCTCTCACTTATCCCAACCACGGATTCTTACCCATACTTTAAGACCTTGTATAATCGATGGCAATCTTTCTGGTCAAGTCTCCGCACCAACAAATTACATACTGTAAAACTATCAATCTCCTCCTAGTCAGCTCCATTTCATCGGAACAGACGTTGGGAGACGGCTCTCGCCCGCTTACGCATTGGCCACACCCGTCTAACACACTCCTATCTGATGTCACAATCCGATCCACCCCTATGTTCCCTATGTAATGTCCCTCTTTCAGTTCCACATATTCTGTTGTCATGCCCATGTTTTGATGCAGCCCGTACCTCTGCTTTCCCCCACCTATCCTCCCTTGACCGACCTCCCAACTTATAAGACATCCTTACAGAATCTAACACTTTCTGCAATGACAACCTGTTTTCCTTCCTCAAACGCATACAGTATATATCCTTCACTTAATCTAACCCTTTAAATCACCTTACCCGACCTTAACCCATTCATTCGTCAATTCCTTTGCCCAGCTTTGACAACTAATCACTACTCAACCACCTTTCACTACCTTTTACTATAGTGCTACATGACCTTAGATGTCTAGCACATTTATTTTGCTTATAACCATTAACCATTAACCATTCTACAGGAAATTGGTTACTCTACAGAAAAAAAAGTTCCTGCTTCATTCAGTATCAATGACCAATAGTATCTGTACCAATGTTGAATGGACATGTATCACAACTCTTCGGCAAAGAATGCCACATACTAACACGAGTTGGAAAGTAATCTAATCAAGACCATGCTGTTTCTTAGCTAAAAAGGAGGGGAGGTGGAAATAATCTGCATTCCTTGTATGGAATTCAAAGTATATGAGTGAACATTGCAACAACTAAAGGAATACACGATTGCTACTTGTATCTGGCTTGACGTTGTTGCTGGTGGTCTTAATTCACAAAACGAAATGAAAATTTATTCTCCCTCACCCATCAATCAAAAGAGTTTCCTCTATGGAAAGCTAGTATTTTACTTTTTACTAGATTCAATTCTGATCACCTTTTGCCTTTTAGTCGATTAAATTCTGAGCATTGTTTGCCTTTTAGTAGATTCAGTTCCGAGCTCTTTTTGCCTTTTAATAGATTCGCTTGATCACCTTTTGCCTAGATTCACTTGATCACCTTTGACCTTTTCGTAGAATAATTTCTAAGAACCTTTGGCCTTTTAATAGATTAAATTCCGAGCACCTTTCATTTTTAGTAGATTCAGTCGATCACCTTTTGCCTTTTAGTAGATTGAATTCTGATCACCTTTCGCCTTTTACTAGAGTCAATTGTTTCGGCGGCAACGGGTTAAAAGTATGAGTGAAAGCTACAGTAACTAAAGGAATACTGCTTCTTGTATCTGGCTTGATGTTCTTGCTGGTCTCCTTAAGCTTTCCCCACTCGATGGGTACAACATTACAACAATAGTCCCTGGGTTCTCTTGAGCAAAGCGCACTGTGCGTTACGCCGCGATATCAAGTGAACGGTCGACCCGTCAAAACGTTTCGCGAGGCGCTGCGTGGCGAACAGGGCGAGGGGTTGGGGGTAGTTCGCTTCGCCTCGCGGCCGTTTAGAAACAACCAAAATGGCCGTCAACTTAGAGCCCCAAAAGTAGATTTGTATGAACTGCAACATAGATTTCTTTTTGCCTTTCTGTTATTGTTAGTCAGATATTCTAGCACGCTAGATTCAGTCTGTGAGGTCTCTCTCCCCCCCTCCCCCTATCCTGAACCTTAATCTCTTGCCTTCTTCCCCCTTATCCTCCTCCTCACCCTTGCTTCCCTTAGTCTCCCCCTTTACCTTTTTCTTTAATTTTTCCTCTCTCCCCTCCTCCTCCTCCTCCTGAAACTTGTACCCTATTTACTCTACTCACTATCTTTCATCTCATGTAACTACTTTCGTTATCTCTCGCTCTCACTTCTTCCTCGTTCATTTTTTTCCCTTTCCCTTTCTAACCTTGCGTTCATTCCTTTCTTTCTACCTTGCTAATATCGTTTTCTCCTCTTCCCCGTTCCTTCGTTATGCTATCTTATCATTTTCTCTCGTTTTCTTTCTCTCATTCACTTCTTTCGTTCAGTTTTTCCTTTTTTTCTCTTATACTTCGTGATCTGAGTTTTTTGTACGTTTTTCTCGCATACTAATCTCGTTTTCTACCTTTTCTATTCCTGCTCATTTCTTTCATTTCCATCTCTTGGCTTGCTCTTATTTCTCTCATTTTGTTCTTTTTCTTAAATTTACGTCCTCATACCTACCCCCTATCCTACACCCTAATGCCCTACTTGCCCCATTGATACCAAGTCTCGAATCCCGATCCGAACCTGGGTAATCCAGCGGGCGGCGCTCAAATACGCTGGAGATCATTCCCATCCACAAAACTAACATGACTACACTCTGATGCTGCTAAACCATGTTTGTTGTTGAAATATGTATAAATAAATATATTGTAATTGTTGTTTCCCCGAGTTTCCCTCTTTGAGCTTCGAACGCTTCTAATCAGTGGGTGGCGAATAATCCAGGTGAGTTTTTTATCGCCCTTTATGCCACGTTTTTTATTATTATTATTTTTTTTTTTTTCATTTGTGTACATTTACTTTTACCTAATGGCTTGAACTTTATTATTATTATTATTTTTTTTTTTATAACGAACCTCTCCCCTTATATTACAATACTCGTTTTACATTATTTAAGGTTTTTATGTTCTCTTAAAATTAATTTGATCTTAAATGTTATTATCATTTTTAAATCAATATTAGATATCTGTGTTATAACTTTGAATATTTATATTTTTATTTTTACGCCCTGTCACGTCACAAAAAATAGCAAAGCAAAGCAAAGAAGAAGGGAAAAAAAAAATGAAAATTGAAAATACCACTGGATCACCAGGGTCTAAAGCAGTAGTTCCCAAACTCGGCTGGCAAGCAGTTGGATTCCTACCCCCTACTTTAAGGCTTTATCTCCAACGTCCTTGTCGACAATTTTTCGTAATCAGTTGAAAGTTCTTGCTGCCGAATTTCAAGTGATTTCAAGTTTAAGCTCCGCCCACCCAGGCGTGCCAACAGGTCCATTCAGCTCGTCATAGCATGTACGACCCGCCGCCGATTAGGGAACATGCCAAATACTTATATTTTATTTTGTAAATTCATTTGACCATGTAAGGAGTATTTAGAAGATATTTATTGAAATATGAAAATGACGTAAGAGCATACAGAAAGGTATAGCAGTTATTTTTAGGCTCAAAAGAGTCAATCAAACATAATTCACTTAACATCGAAGGCAGCATTGATAAACAAAATAGATAGTCGTTTGAATTCCTTGACTTGCATTTATCTTTAAACTCGTAAGAGACTGTTTATGATTACTTTTTAAATAAGAATCAAGAAATGATATGAATAAATATTCTACAAAGTCACAGCCAGACTAATACTTTCGAATTTGTATACATTTTGATAGGCAGCGAGTGCGCTTTCGAATGAAACTCCACAAATGCTAAAATATTGCTATTTCTTGTTTCCATAGTGTTGATTTTAAAATGTGATATATGATAATGATAATTACATTAATAATAGTAACAGTAATGATCATAATGATAAAAAATAATGATGAAGGTGATAATAAACTAATAATAATAATAATAGTAATAGTAGTAATAATAATAATAATAATAGTAATAGTAATAGTAATAATAATAATAATTAAAAAAAAAAATAATAATAATGATAATACAACTACTAATAACAACACCAATAATCATCATAATTATTATTCTCATTCTCATTGTTTTATTTATTATGACTATTACTGTTATCATTATAACTACAGTAATAAAAATAAGAGGTATAAGTATGAATAGCTTTTTTTTCTGGAACCACCCAGGGGCGTCATTTCATCTTTTCCTTGAGGGAGGCTAAGTTGGCCTGCGAAGTGAAAAACGAACTATTCAAGGAGCATTTTTGAGCCGCGTCTAGAGCTGGAACCAGTTTGCATCTTGGTACTTATTAGGTATTAAGATTCTTAGCAATTCGTATTAACGAAATTTAACAGGAATGGTCGACGTCATTAATGAATAATATTTGATTATAAGCATTATCATCACTCATTGTCTTAGCTTTTGTCATTATTATTATTGCAATTTATAATAGTCAACATCACTGTGAATAATAAGTAACAGTAATGATATGGCATGGTATTAACGTGGTATTAGGTACAAGCCATTCAAAACTTAGTTACTATAATAGTCATACTATTCCTTGTGTTTGTTCAAGCGGTAGACACTTTGACTCGACGGATTTCCGTACGCCCGAAAGAGTCGATGCTCCGCCCACACGACTTGAAATAGTTGCAAGTATTTGGCGCTGCAGATAAAGCCTTAATAAACCAATATGGTTCATTGTCTTCACAAGTATTGTTTATTGGATGAATATGCTTGTTGCAGGGATGTCAACTTCTTAGTATCAGGGTGTAACTCACAAAGAAGTAGAAAACAAAAAGTTATTTATTAATTTATCCTAACGCCCCCTTTTCCACTGCTCCCAGGGTGTGTGTGTGTGTGTGGGGGGGGGGGGGGGGTTCCCTTCACTTTGGGAAACACTAGTCTAAAAAAAATACACTGATACTGAAAGATTTTAGCAGGACTCCTTGCGCTGATAAACAGTCAGTGAAGGATGTCCTGTCTTTGTCCATGGGCTTTCATCATGAGAATAAAACTGATTCTAAAACATAACACGTATTTTTGCACTGGAAATAAAAATTTCTCTGCTGCCGCACATTTTCTAGTCTTGATTTCGGCAGCATGATACAAAGGCAATAAATGATTTGTGATTTTTAATTTGATGAGAAACGTCATTTTTTATGGGATGGCCCTTTTCTTGTCAGCACGAATCGGACAGACTGGGCAGCATATGAATGTAAATAATGGTAGAAAAAACACTGTATGATTGCCCGTGCTGGATACCCCTCTTGTGGACTGGATCTTAGCCTCCACGTCAATAAAGTGATATTGCGAAGACCTTATTTTTGTACAATATATCAATAGACTCTCTGATTGGAGAAACTAGTAAGAATTTTCCAATGCGTCTGCACTTCTTTTCAATGTGGTGAGTACCCTTAACGAGGACACGCCTGGCGCCTCTGTATATTAGTGCGTTAATGGATAAAGGTAAATCCTTGCTGTTGTATTTTAGTTATTCCAGAGGACGAGGCCGAAAGACTGTAGTCTTGATAAAACTCCGCAAACCAATATATTCATACCATTCCCATTCTGACTCTGCAGTGTGGATTTAGCCAGTGATGCAGTGATGTCTCGATGTCGATAGGCTTCATAGTAATGCCTTTTAAGATATCACAATGCTGGATGAAAACTTTAGATGAAAACTATTCACGGAACAATGGAAAGGGATGTCGGGAAATGACACTGATCGCAGTTTAACTTATATCAAAGGAGTGTTTATCTTTGGCGGCAGAAGATTTACTTACATATGATAAGAAGCTTAAACGTTATTTTTCCTCAAAAATAGTAGAGTACATTAATTTTACTATTATCAAAGTTAAATTAATCAATGAATACATAATAAGAAAAAATCCTACTGTTGGCTACGGTAACTAGGCAGTTCGTCGCCCCCCCCCCCCCTCTCTCACCGTCTTGCTAACTGCCTTGAGTTCCTGGGGAGGGGGGGGGGGGGGTTGCCTCTGCCATTTTGCTGTTTTATTCGGCTGGTAATTTCTTTGTTAGGATTAGAGCGATATATTACATTTTAGTAATCTCATGGGCAGGATTTTCTTGTTTTTGTGTGTTTTGTGTATTTTGTTTGTTTTGGTGACGGTATAAATAAAGATGAATTGTAATTCAATGAATTTACGTATTTTCCAAATATCTTTTGACAATTAATAAATGCTAATTGGTAATAGAAGAGGACTGATAACTGATAATGAAAGAGGACTTTAATATATTTATTATAAAAAACATTACAGTACAATAATTAAATGTTAAAATACATTAATGGGAGACCTGATAAATGAATGAATGAATTAACGTATTTAATGATTTAATGATATACATATATATATACATATATATGCATATATATATATATATATATGAATATATATATATGTATATATATGTATATATATTATATATATATAAATATATATCATATATACATATAGATAGATAGATAGATAGATAGATAGATAGATAGATAGATAGATAGATAGATAGATATTATATATACATATAGATAGATAGATAGATAGATATTATACACACACACACACACACACACACACACACACACACACACACACACATATATATATATATATATATATATATATATATATATACATACACACATACACACACATATTTGTGTGTGTGTGTGTTTGTGTCATATAGCTAATTATGTAAGCAATTATCTTTATACATTATTTGACCCTAACCATCCATGTAATTCATGAAAAAGATGCTTAATTATCCAAAGAAGTGGAAGGGGCAGTGAGGCAAAAAGGGGCTTTAGGGGGCGACAGGATGGCATGAGGAAAATCTCAGACTGTTATCTAAGGTTGTGGATCAAGGTCAGGATGTACTTTATTGTCTTCCCAACATCATATTTGACAGAGCGGGGCTTCAAGAACAGTCGCCTTGCTTCTTTCCAAGCAAAGAAACAGACTGAAAATTACTGAACATAGGGATCTACGACTTCTTAGTGAATTACAACCCGATGTTGTGAAGCTGATATTGCTCTATCAACCAAATTCAACCCTTTAATAATAACTGTGAAGATAATACACAATCTTACTATGGTTACTGGTGATATTTTGATTTACCCTTCCATACTGCTGATGCAACTAAGACTGCTTAATTTATCAATTTACTAAGCTAGGTTTTATGTGTGAAATACATCTTGGTGTTTAATCTTTTTGTTTTCAATTTGAAGCATATCAAAAAAAGTGTGTGTTCGCATGTGTGTTTGACGGCGCTAGGAATCCACCGGAAGCCAAGAGGGCGCCAGTCTGGAAAAGTTTTGAACCTTTGTTTTGCATCACAAACTTGTGAAATCGGTCAAATTATGTATATGTATATATATGTATGTATGTGTATATATATATGTATATATATATATATATATATATATATGTATACACACACACACACACACACACACGCACACGCACACGCACACGCACACGCACACGCACACGCACACGCACACGCACACACACAACACACAACACACAACACACAACACACAACACACAACACACAGCACACAACACAAACACAAACACAAACACACATACACATACACATACACACTCACACACACACACACACACACACAAAACAAAAGACAACATATGTTTCCCTATTGAGTCAAATTCTTTGTCCATATATATGTCTGCAAATACAGCTTACTAGTATCACACTCAACACGAAACGCAGAACATATCATGCAGTGTTTATAGCGTTGCAAAAGGCCCCATGATAACCGGTTGCACTTTATTTTGTAATAGAAAGAGCCAATTGAGATGATTTCGTTCGTATATATTCACCACACAAAAAAATTCATTCCGAAATTGACCGTTATGTTTCACACACGGAACGAATAAGTGAAAGCTGGCGTTAAGAATCCTTAGATTTATGCCTGCAACAATGCCCCCCGGGCCCCTTCGCTTTGTAATACCGTTCAGCTTCATTTTACAAGACTTGCATTCTGGCCAAGTGATTGCTTCGCTTTGTCTTGATTGTGTTGTGTTACTGTTTGATGTGTGTTATCATTTAGATATTTATTATATTTGGTGTTTAAATTATCGGCTTTCTCTTTCCCGAATCTTTTTTTGCTTCATCTACTTCCTCTTTCGCTCTCTTTCTTCCTATTCCTACTTTCCTTCCTTTTCCTCTTCTCCTTCCTTTTAATATCTATTATGTTTTTAACTGTTTAATAGGCTCTGTCTCTCTCTCTCTCTCTGTATCTTTAATTTCCTTACTAGTCTCCCTTCTTCCCTCTCTCTGTCTCTTCCTCCCCCTCCTTCCCTCTCTCTTTTAGTTCTCCCTTTCTCTCCCTCCCTTTCCTTTTCCTCTCTCCCTGTCCCTTCCTTCCTATCTCCCTTTTCCTCCTTCCCTTACTCCTTTTTCTTCCCCCTTCTTCCCTCTCCCTTTCCTTTCCCTTTCCTCTTTCCATCCTCCCTTCTCTCCAATCCCTTCTACCACTCTCTCCCTCTTATTAACCCCTCACCATCCCTCTCTTCCTCTCCTCCCTTCCTTCTCTCCGTCTCTCTTTTCCTCTCCTCCCTTTCACTCTTCCTCTACTCCCTTCCTTCTCTCCATCCCACTATTCCTCTCCTCCCTTCCTCCTCTCCGTCTCTCTCTTCCTCTCCCCCTGCTCTTCTCTCCATCCCTATCTTCTTCTTCTCTCCTTCTTCTTTCCATCCCTCTCTTCCTCTCCTCTCTTCCTTCTCTCCATCTTTCTCTTACCCCCCTCCCTTTCTATCTTCCTCTCCTTCCTTCCTTCTCTCCATCTCTCTCTTCCTCTCCTCCCTTCCTTCTCTCCATCCACCTTTTCCTCTGCTCCCTTCCTTCTCTCCATCCCCCTCTTCCTCTCCTCCCTTCCCTCTCTCCATCCTTCCATCCTTCTCTCCATCCCCCTTTTCCTCTCCTCCCTTTCTTCTCTCCATCCCTCTCTCCATCCTTCCATCCTCCTCCCCCTCTTCCTCTCCTCCCTTCCCTCTCTCTATCCTTCCATCCTCCTCCCCATCTCCCTCTCTCCTCCCCTTTCTAATAACACAACGGGAAGCAAGCCGGCAAAACCCATTTCAAGTTCCCGTTTTCTCTCTCTCTATCTCTCACTCTCTCTCTCTCTCTCTCACAGAAAACGGGATCCATTGCGCGTCTGCCGTCCTCGTATGCCCGGCAGACGCTCTAGAAGCCCATTAGGAATTGCGAAGTAAAACACATAATGGTAATAGCGACATTGCGGTCTGTTTAGGATATTCGAAGCTGTAATGTAAGTGGGCGTGGGGTTAGATAATTGAGGTGGATGGGAGGAGGAAGGGAAGGAAGGAAGGAGGGAGGGAGGGAGGGAACGGGGAGGGAGGGGAAAGGAGGAGGAGGAGGAGGAGGAGGAGGAGGAGGAGGAGGAGGAGGAGGAGGAGGAGGAGGAGGAGAAGGAGGAGGAGGAAGAGGAGGAGGAGGAAGAGGAGGAGGAGGAAGAGGAGGAAGAGGAAGAGGAAGAAGAAGAAGAGGAGGAGGAGGAGGAGAAGTGGACGAGGAAGAGGAGGAAGAGGTGGAGAATGAGGAGGAGGAGGAAGAGGAGGGGGAGGAAGAGGAATAGGAGGAGGAGGAGGAAGAGGAAGAGGAAGAAGAAGAAGAGGAGGAGGAGGAGGAAGAGGAAGAGGAAGAGGAAGAGGAAGAGGAAGAGGAAGAGGAAGAGGAAGAGGAGGAGGAGGAGGAGGAGGAGAAGGAGGAGGAGGAGAGGAGGAGGTAGGAATGAGAAGAAGAAGAAAAACGAAAGAAGAAGAAGGGAAGATCAAAGGAGGAAGAAGGAGGAAAAGAAGTAGAGCGGAGGAGGAGGAGAGGAAGAGGAAGAAGAGGAAAAGGAGGAAGAGGAGGAAGTGGAGGAAGAGAGGATAGGGAAGAAGAGGAGGAGAGAAGGGGAAAAGAGGAGGAAAGAGGAGAAGAGGAGGCGAAGCGGAGGAGAAGAGAGGAAGAGAGAAGAGGAGGAAGGGGAGGAAGAGGAGGAAGATGGAGGAAGAGGAGGAAGTGGAGAGAAGTGGAGGAAGAGGAGGAAGTAGAGAAGAAGGAGGAAGAGGAGGAAAGGAGAAGTGGAGAAGTGGAGGAAGAGGAGGAAGAGGAGGAATGAGGAAGAGGAAATGAGGAGGAATGAGGAGGAGGAAAAGAGGAGAAGGAGGGAGGAAAGCGGAGGACGTATACCTTTCGCCGACAGCGGCAGACGGCGGACCGTGGCGGCCCTCGGGCGGCCGAGCGGCCGCGGCGGCCGCTGCTGCCGATGGCTTACTTGGCGGCCGAGTGCTTCCTCTGCTGCTGCCGCGGGCTGCCTATGCGGCCCGGCTGTAGGCCTCTGCGTACGAGTCGCCGATTCGGCCTCCTGCTTCCCGATGCAGTGCCTCGCAGGCGGCCTCGTCGGCTGCCGAGTCGGCCGCAGCGCGCGGCAGAGTCGGCCTCGTGCGGCCTAGTCTTCCGTCGGCGGCCGCGGCTGCCAGTCGGACGATGTCTGCCTCGGCGGCCTAGTCGCCGCGTGCTGCCGATTCGGCCTCGGCTGCCGAGTCGTCCTCTGCATCTCTTCTTGCATGATGTCTTGCCTCGTCTTCCTCTTCTGCCTCGTCGCCTAGTCTTCCATTTGTCCTATTCGTCCACTGCTGCCTCTGCTGCCGATCGTCCGCCTAGCTTCTCGCGTCGGCCTCTCTTCTTCCGATTCTGCCGCTTCTTCCTCTTCTTCCTATTCATGCCTCGTCGTGCCGCTTCTTCATCTTCTTACTCTCGTCCTAGTCTCCTCTTCATGTGCCCTCGTCCTCTCCTAGTCTCGGCTCCTCGGCCAGTCCTCGTCTCGCTCTTCTCCTAATTCGTTCCTCTGCTTCCTCTGGCTTCCTAGTGCTGCCGCAGCTGCCCCTCTTCGGCCGCGTCTTCCTCGTCGGCCTCATCTTCCTAGTCTGCTCCGATTCTTCCTCTGTTATTTCTCTGCTTTCCTATTCTTCCTCGTCGTCCGCTGTCGTCCTCTGATGCCAATTCTTCGCTCGGCTTCCTCGTCCGGTACCTATTCTGGCCCGCTTCTCCTCTTCGTCCCTCTTCTTGCCGCTGCGTCCTAAGTCTTCCTCGGCTGCCTCTGCTGCCGATGCTGTCCGCTTCGGCCGAGGCGTCCGCTCCTGCCTCGTCGGTCCGCTGCTTCCTATGGCTCCGCTTCGTTCTGCCGCCGATGCTGCCGCGTCCCGGCCCGCTGTCTGCCCGTCGTTCGGCTTCGGCGCGTCCGCGGCGGCCTCGTCTGCCCTCTTCCTGCCGCCTGCTGCCCTTCTTCCTATTCCTTCCGATGTCTTGCCCTCTGCGTCTATGCTTCCTCGCTTCGGCTCCCTCGTTCTCCCGTCGTCGATATGCTGCCTCGTCTGCCCGCGTCTGCCTCGGCGTCTGCGCGGCTTCTGTCCTGCTGCCGTCCATCTTCTATCTTCCTCTCCTCCTTCCGCGTCCTACTTGCCGTCGGCCTGCTTCTCGGCCATCCTACGGGCTTCCCGTCCTCCTCATCCTCGTCCTCTTCTGTCCGTGCTCTTCTTCTTGCTTCTGCTTCGTCCGCCGCCTCCTCGGCGTCCCCTTGCTACTTCTCCCCACCATTCGCTGTTACACATGCCGCGTCAGCCGTGCATCCGTGGCACCACCACCAGCTCCCCTAACACCACCGCCCGCGTCCGCCGACTTCCTACCTCGTCTTCGTCAACGCCTGTCGGATGTCGCGTGTGCCACTCGGCGGAGGGCGGCCCTCTTCGCCGCCCTCCCGGAAGCCGTGGCGCGGGCGCCGCCCGCGGTGCGCGCGGCCTTCCCGTCATCCGCCGCGCCCGCTTAAGCCAGCGGCCAGGACCCGCCCCCCCCTCCCGTATCTTTGCGCCGCCCCGATTCATTGTACCCATCCCGCTAGCCTCACCCGCTCGGTCCCTCCGCTCGAGTGTCGCCACTGGCCCTGAGGTCGCGCGGGCCGTGCCGTGCGCCCGCCGGCGGAGCCTCCCCTGGCCTTGGTAGGTGATCCGCCGGCCAGCGTGCCCGCGCCACACTCTTCGGACTGCCCTTTCTCGCGGCTCTCTGACGCCCTGGCGGAGCTGAGCGGCACCCATCCTGTCCCCCTCAGGTTCTGGCCCTGCCCATCTAGTCCGTCCCTATCACCCCGCGCCTCCTTCGCCCCTGCCGTGTTGGCCCCTCCGCTCCCCTTCGCCGCGCCTCCCTCCGCTCGCTAACTCCCCCTACCACCCCTCTCCTCCTCCCTCTCCGCCCCCCCCTACCGCGGCTCTCCCCGCGCCGCCCCCTTGCGGCGGCCCCACCTCACCTTTTGCGGTCTCCCGTGTGCGCGCGTGCTTGCGGTCGATGTTGGTGGTGGGGTCGGTTCACCAACCCAGAGGATATTCTGGGATTACCTGCATACCGGCACACCCACCCCCCGTCCTCGCCATTCACCCGACACCGTATTGCGGCACTGCCTCCCACCCAAACCCCCACCCCCCCCCAACCCACCCCCCGCCCCCACTACACCGCCCGGCCATTGAGACAATAGCCACATTCGTCCCACCATTCAGTTACCCAATCGAGCTGAAAAGTGATGCAAATTCCCCCTCATTCTCCAATCCACATCCACGCCAGCGAGGTACCTTAATGTTCTTCTATCTGCCCCCCCATACCGTACTCCTCCCCTCCCCTCCCCTCTACTCCACAGCTATCCCCTCCCTCCCCACAACCGGTAAAAGTCACACACCCACCCAACCACCGAACCCTCTCCATACCCCATCAACGAGCCAAACCCGTCATCCCTCCCACTTCTCCCACCTCTCGTATCAGAATGAAGCTGAGGACGGTCTTAGGGTAATCTTATAGTGATGGTAAATCTAAGTAGCGATAGGGAGATATTTTGGTGGAGAAAAGGAATATTATAACAGCCTTTTATAAATCTCTGGAAGATCATGTTGCGGTTAACGGTTAATAGAATTGCCCGAATTAGAGGGTAATGTAGACCTACATAAATACAAACGTAATACATAAAAAGAAAACCATACATGATACATCACATCATACATATACATAATAAACAAAACGGGACAGACAGACAGGACAGCCCGGGGACAGGCGGACGGGGACGGACGGACGGAGGGGACAGCAGACAACACACAAAAACACAACACACACACACACCACAACACAACACAACTCACACACACAAAACACACACACCAAAAACACACCAAACACACAACAACAACACACACACACACACACAAACACACACAAACACACACACACAAAAACAAGCATTCTAACCAACAGACAGACACACACACACAGACAACCAAATATACACCCCACTCCATCAACCCAAAGTATCCCTCCATCGAACCAAGAACACGTCTAATCACACCATCCGCGGCGAGACCTCCTCAATCCGACATTTACTCCCGCGCTTCTTTGTAACAGGAGAGAGAGAGAGAGAGAGAGAGAGAGAAATAGAGCTCGCAGCCACTGGTACTTTCCGCCATTACAGAATTAAATCCGGGTTGGGAGAATGATTTGTAATGTGGGCTCAAAGCACTCACTCGCTCGCCTGGTTTGCTTCTCAGGATGTTTTTCATTACAGTTTAAGCCTCCTCGGTAATTTGCCTCCAGTCCAGCGTATGATTATGACTTAGCCTGTTAATGGTTTTATGCATAACACAACACTGAATATTTGAGGTTAAAAGCTTAGGGTAATGGAGTCGACACTGTTATACAGATTTGATATTATTTTTTCATAGTTATTGTTGTAGTTGTTATCATTATTATAATTATTATTATTGTTGTTATTATTATTATTATTATTATTATTATTATTATTATTATTATTATTATTATTATTATTATTATTATTATCATTATTATTATTATCATTATTATGATGATGATGATGATGATAACGATACTAAAAACGATAATGAATATAAACATAATAACAACAATAATGATGATGAAAAGAGTTATAATAATGAGGTTGATGATGTTAATGATAATAGTGATAATAATAATAATGTTAATGATCATAATAATGTTGATGATCATAATAATGACAATGATAATGATAATGATATTGATAATAATAATGTTAATGATCGTAATAATGATAATGATAATGATAATAATTATACTGGGGATAATAATAATAGTGATGATGATGATAATGATGATGATAATGATAATAATAATAATAACAATAATAGTAA
>NC_061848.1:21242530-21250030 GCF_019202785.1 Penaeus chinensis
AATGATAATAAACAAACGAATTCATATATATTTAAACAGATGAACAAATAAATCAAAGAATAATTTTATATACAAATCAACATTAAGTAAAAATAAAAGTGATTATGAATGAATGTAGATAAACAAGCAAACAATAGAAAAACCGTATCATACTTTGAAGAATATATAATGAGGATAATTATATATTATATTTATAATGATAGTGATGATAATAATAGTGTTCATAATAATAATGATGATGATGATGATGAAGATGATAATGATGATGATAATAAACAGGAATAATAATAATGATAATAAAAATAACGATAATGTTAATAATGATAACAACAATCATATTAATAATGATTACAATAATAATAATGATAATAAAAATAACGATAATGTTAATAATGATAACAATCATAATAATAATTATCATAATAATAATAATGATAATAATAATAAAATAGTGATGATTATATTGATAATGATAGCAAATATAATTATAATAACAGCAGTGATAATAATAATGTTAATTATAATAACAACAACAACAACAACAATATGATAATGATAATGATAATAATAATAATAATAATAATAATGATGATGATAATGATAATAATGATAACAATAATAATGATAATGATGATGATAATAGTCCCCAAAGACCAATACTTGAAATAGCTGTCCCCCACGGCACAATACTTAAAATAAGATTCCCCCACAGAATCCTCAATACTTAAAATAACAGTCCCCCAGAGACAAATACTTAAAGTAAGATCCCCCCACAGCACAATACTTAAAATAGCTGCCCCCCACAGCACAATACTTAAAACAATACACAGTCCCCCACAAGCCAGCGGAACAGGGCCGCCAACCTCGACCTCCCCTTCACTCGGACCGCGAAAGTCCGGCCTCCGCTCGCCGCCGCTAACAGAATTCAGTACGATTAGTGGCCCTAATGCAGGTATTCCGCGTCAAGGAGAAAATGCCGAGGGAGAATTCTTTCCTTATCGTGCCGGAAGTGAGAATGGAGGCCGCTAATGCAGTCAGCTAGCGTTGTGCGGTTGAGTGAGACTCGCTTGGAGGGGGGAGTTGGTTGGGGAGGGGTGGGGAGGGGTGGGGAGGGGTGGGAAAGGGTGGAGGGTTATCTTGTTCGTTTTCGTTGTCGAGTGTGAGTTTGTTTATGAGGGGGAGGGAAGGAGGGAGGGAGGTCTTTGTGTTTTCTTTGCTTTATCACTCTGTTACTGTGTCTGCCTTTCTGATTCTGTCTCTTTCTCTCTCTTTCTCTCTCTCTCTTTTCTGTTCTCTGTGTCTGTCTATATCCTTTCCTCTTCTTTCTCTATCTATCTGTCTATCTGTCTGTCTAATTATCTGACTATCTGTCTCTCTCTCTCCTGCCTTCCATCTCTCCTCCTTTCACTTCTCTATCTCTGTCTCATGCTGTTTGTCTCTCACTTGTTTTATGGTATTGTCAGCCTATCTGTTTGTTTTATTTAGACCCGCTTGGCACAGAAGAAGAAGAAGGAGAAGACGAAGAACAGTTCCAGCTCGGACATACGAATCCATAAAGAATACAGACCAAATGGGAGCCTTGCCTGAGACAACGAAAACACACGAATATGTAAATGTAAACAACATGGTTCACAGAGACTACAAAAGGCAAAGCTTAGCTGAGGCAAATCACAGGAAATTCCCCTGAAATTTTCACCTGCAGTATAAGGACACGTGGAGTCTTCAGGTGGCCTTACCTACCAAGAGGGGCGCCTTACTGTCAGCTGGTAGCTATAGATAAGCCACGCCCTGATGTCAAATCCTCACTAGTCATGCTACTTTGAAGGAAATTCGAGATATTTCAGTGAGAAATCTCTTGATGTTCCAGTGTGTAAAAGAAATGATGAATAATCAAATGGAAATAAGTCCTAAATATCTAAAAGCTTAAAATAATATATAAAAGCTTAAAAAAAAGGAAAGAACACAACGTGCAGTAAAAGGGCAAAAGGAAAAGGAAATTGCAGTAGATAGAAGAAGTAAATACAGTCAGGTACTGTCAGTTTAAGCCTGATACTTAACTCTTTCTTGTTGCAGGTTCCTTAGCTGGAGTTGCAGGCTTCAGAGTAATATTCTTTTTCATGATACCAATGCCATAGGTTGAGGAAAGAGAAATAACAGTCCCCCACAGCACAATACGGAGTGTAGCAGAACGACGAAGGACTTTTCGTTTAGGAAATACAAATAGCTGAGTGATACCGTAATATCACGTGATGTATAAAGACATATTCAACATATAAAAAAGAGAGAGAGAGAGAGAGAGAGAGAGAGAGAGAGAGAGAGAGAGAGAGAGAGAGAGAGAGAGAGAGAGAGAGAGAGAGAGAGAGAGAGAGAGAAGTAAAAAAGAAAACAAAACAAGACATGATAAAACACAAAGAAATACCAAAAAACAATAAAAAGAAGTGACACCATATTAACATATATATTTATATTTGCGCAGAATGCATGAAACAAACATACAAACACTGAATTGGCAGTCAGCAAGCGTCTTTTCACAATAAAACCGGGTTACTTACTGTTATCACCTCAAGGACACACACACACATCCACATAACATACGCACATACTTGTACACACATCATACACATATAGCCGGCTTAGTCACGTGCGTAAACTCATACATGAAACAAAGCATACAACTATACCTACATTTTACATATACACACATACACACAGCGTTTATACATGGCGTACTCTTCAACATTTACTCTTACTCTCACTCACTCACGCACACAACTATAGGCATGCATGAGCACGCACCTACATATTTAGATACACATAACTATACTCATATACAGACTATAAGCACTTTCACAGCATATAGATGCTGTCTCCATAGGAAAAGCAACATCTACAACGCAATATTATCATCAATACAAGATTCGCGAGAACTGACATTAGTCATTACAGCGAATAAACGGCGTCACTGATTTGATAAGAAAGCTCGCGAAATTACGCCATTATACAACAGGTTAGCTTCTCGTCCGAGAGAGAGAGAGGGATAGGGTTAGAGAGAGAGAGAGAGAGAGA
Organism: Penaeus chinensis; assembly: GCF_019202785.1. Lineage (NCBI taxonomy): Eukaryota > Metazoa > Arthropoda > Malacostraca > Decapoda > Penaeidae > Penaeus > Penaeus chinensis. The sequence goes on from NC_061848.1 coordinate 21,245,597, forward strand.
GAGAGAGAGAGAGAGAGAGAGAGAGAGAGAGAGAGAGAGAGAGAGAGAGAGAGAGAGGGAGAGAGAGAGAGAGAGAGAGAGAGAGAGAGAGAGAGAGAGAGAGAGAGAGAGAGAGAGAGAGAGAGAGAGAGAGAGAGAGAGAGAGAGAGAGAGAGAGAGAGAGAGAGAGAGAGAGAGAGAGAGAGAGAGATGAGAGAGAGAGAGAGAGAGAGAGAGAGAGAGAGAGAGAGAGAGAGAGAGAGAGAGAGAGAGAGAGAGAGAGAGAGAGAGAGAGATAGGGTTAGAGAGAGAGAGAGAGAGAGAGAGAGAGAGAGAGAGAGAGAGAGAGAGAGAGAGAGAGAGAGAGAGAGAGAGAGAGAGAGAGAGAGAGAGAGAGAGAGGAGGAGAGAGAGAGAGAGAGAGAGAGAGAGAGAGAGAGAGAGAGAGAGAGAGAGAGAGAGAGAGAGAGAGAGAGAGAGAGAGAGAGAGAGAGAGAGAGAGAGAGAGAGAGAGATGAGAGAGAGAGAGAGAGAGAGAGAGAGAGAGAGAGAGAGAGAGAGAGAGAGAGAGAGAGAGAGAGAGAGAGAGAGAGAGAGAGAGAGAGAGAGATGCAGACAAGAAATAGATAGATGACTATGTGGGTAGCTAGGTAGATAGACAAGTATTATATACATACATTAAAGATATGTAGGTTATTCAACAGGCACATAGTAATAACGACAATTCTACAACAACTACTAATATTACCCTTATCATTACGAAAAAAATGAATAATTGTTAGATGATACTACTACTATAGTGACCCATTTTAGGTAAAATTTCCCTATCAAAATTCAAGGTTGGTCCGAAGAGAACAAGTCCGTAGAGAAATGTGTGTACTGATTCGCGGGATGATGCGGTAGGATGGCCAGTTCCTTGCCTCCCCCGAGTTTGACCCTAGTTTGTTGATGTCAGCAAACCGTACTTACTTGAAGCTGAGTCGACTGAACTCAGTAATTACAAAAGCCAGCACTCTAGCATTGAGTTCAGCCACACCTCCGTTTCCCTATAAAGAAGTGTTGATAGTTCAACGTGCTAGCCTCTGGATCTTTTCTACAAAGCGAACCTTGTCTTCTTGTTCGACACTGAAGTTAAGGAGGGTGTTTTGTCTATGAGACCAAATGACATTTTTCTATTGACATATAGTACTTTGTTTAGGTAAGTGGTTTGTGCTGAATCAGTTTTTGAATTGGTGAATATATCGAATACAGCTGATACGGCAATAATGGTGCCAATAGATTTCTCCCATGTGGTAGTCATATGCTGTGGATAGATGGACGCAATCCCCTCGTTTTACGCCCACAATCTAGGCCCCGCAGTTGGGGAGGACATGAAGTATAGTGAAGAAACTGAATATCATACAGTGAATCATACAAGGACTACCATCTAATCCGAATCTCAAAAGGGAGGCGTCCTCTCTGTAACCTCGCCCTGGAAAACGGGTAATCTTCAATCTACACGCGAGGTGGCTTATCATCCTACGCTGTACGTGTCATGACACCCACCTTCCTCAGGATAAGATACCCCACACCATCTATTGTCAAGGATAGGTATGAGTATCAGTGTCTCCCGCTTCCATCTTTCCGAGCATATTCTCGTTATCTGAGCCATCCTTGGTTAATCCAGTTACATAATATGTGGTCTTGCAGTAAGTGTCTGTGCTATATACGCTGTCGAGGACGCGGTCTCCTCTCTTATGTCAACTCTTAGCTTTCTAGATCCTACTGGACAGTCCGGTCTTTGTCTTCCATATTCCATTTCACTGTTATACTTCATGCCCCCCCCCCCCCCACCCTCCTACTCTCGGGGTATAAGCGGGGCATTAAGTCCTTGAGGTAAGAGTAGTTGGGAGTGAGAGGAATCTTTCGTTACCTATGTTGTAATACCTTGGCGATGCGTTCGGATTCTCAATTGTTATAAGTATCTTGGGTGTTAATCCGTTTTAGTAATCCTCTGTGATACGCTTTTGCTTATCTTGCGGCGGATATTTGTGTTCATTTCTCGTTTTCATTTCATCATATTCTTATGTTCATTTTTTTGGTAATTTAGCGTTAAAAATGACAACCTTTTATTTTGTTTTGGCAAATAACACAATTGACAAATAAAGCTAGTTTTAATCGGATACTGCGGTTTTACTACTACTAGTGATAATAATGATGAAAATAGAATTTATAATGAAATGTTACTATTGAAAATTATTATGACAGTGATGCTATTACTACTTCTGATGATTATGATGATATTCAATAATAATGATAATAATGATTAAACTGTCAGTGATGCTGATAATGATAGTAATATTAGTAGTAATGATAAAAACAGTGGTAATGATGATGGTGATAGCAGTGATGATATACTAATAACCATGGTAATAGTAGTGATGATGATAATGAAATTATTATTAATACTTATAATGGTAACGATGATGATACTGATAATAATAATGAAAATAATAATAATGATAATAATAACAATAAAGATAATAATGTTAATAATGAAAATAATGATAATAATAATGGTAACAATAAAAATAAAGATAATAATGTAAATAATGAAAATAATGATAATGATAATAATGATAATAATAACAGTAATAATAATAATAATAATAATAATAATAGTAATAATGATAATAATAATAATAAAATAATAATAATAATAATAATAATAATAATAATAATCATAATAATCATAATAATAATAATGATAATGACAAATGTGTTAGTGATGATAATAAGTGATGTTAATAATGCTGATAATGCTAATTTTAATAATAATAATAATAATAATAATAATAATAATAATGATATTACTAATAATAGTAATAATGATGATGATGATGATGATGATGATGAGGATGATGATGATGATGATGATGATGATGATGATGATGATGATGATGATGATGATGATGATGATGAGGATAATTATAATAATAATAATAATAATAGTAATAGTAATAATAATAATGATAATAATAATGATGATGATGATGATGATGATGATGATGATGATGATGATGATGATGATGATGATGATGATGATGAAGAGACGGATATTTTTTTTTTATACACACACTTGGAAGTAAATAAATTGAAAAAAAAACGGAGATATACACGCATGGGCAGTCATGCAAACAGACAGATAAAAACAGAAGAAACAGATAGACAGATAAAATAGCATAAAGACAAACAGTAAACAACGGGAAATCGATAAGAAAGCAGCGTTCGTGAAATGCGTCATGATACAGATGAGATTTGTTGATGTATTTTGCGCCATTGCGGTGAAGAACGGCCGTCTCCCGGATGGAATTCGACGCCATTAGAGTGTGTGTGTGCTGGAGGGAGCGTTGATATAGGACTAAAGATAATAAGGTTGTCTCCTCGTACCAGTGGCCGGGTAACCCTGCACCCTAATACTGTACCGACTCTGCCAATGCCAACCAATCATGTCAAATTATTGGCATGAGGCGTAGGTCAGTTTATAATGATATATGTATATTTCTTCTTTACCTGCGACGGTATCGTTTTACATAAGCCCTCCCTCGGCCCGGCCTGACAACCTGTCGATTCTCCGATAACAGAGAAGAGAGGATTTGTGGCTGTACGCCTGTCTGTTTATTACAGACAGGCGTATACACGCTTATATTCATTTGTATTCTCCCTTTTCTACTATCCCCTAATTCCTCAGCTTTCTCTTCCTTTCTGTACCGTCGCCTCCTTCCTCCCTCTCTACCAATCTTTTCTTCCTCTCCCTTATCCCTTCCTCTTTCTCCTCACCCCTTCATTTCTCCTTCCGTTCCTTCCATCCCCTTCCTCTCCCCCCTCTTTATGATGCCTACCTCAATTCTTTTAGCTCTCTTCAGTCTACTCTTCCACCCATATTCCCCCCGTTCCCTGCCCCTCCCTTCAATCCACTTTCCTCTTCCCTCCTACCATCGTCCTTCCCACATTCCTCCCTCCATCCCTCTCCTCTTCCCACTCCCGTCTCACCCACACACCATCCCTTCCTTTCTCTCAGTCTCCCCTCTTTCCTTCCAGTCTCTCTCCGTCTCCCCTCTTTCCTTCCAGTCTCTCTCCCTCCCTCTCTTCCAACTCCCCCACATGTCCTTCTTTCCCTCCCATTCTTCCTCTCTGCCTTTCTTCCTCCCTCAATGTTTTATCTCACTCTCTCCCTTCCTCTCTTCTCTCCCTCCCTTCCTCCTATCCGTCCCTCCCACACCTCCACCTTCCCTCCACCTCTCACTGTCCTCCCAGCCCTCTTCTCTATTCCCTCCCTCCCTTCCCTCCACCGTCTCGTTCCTGCCGCCCCGCCCTCCCTAGCGACCCTCAGCGTCAGCAGGAGCCGCGTCAGGTAACTCGAGGAAGCCAATGTGATCCCGAGTGAAAAGTGACCGGGTCGAGTGGACGCTAATGG
>NC_061848.1:21280030-21285030 GCF_019202785.1 Penaeus chinensis
TAATGATTAAAAAAAGAAGAGAAAAAAACATCAAACACACACACACACACATCACGAACTTCACATCTAAGGTGTACACAGACAAACACACATGACACATAGACACACAAAGAGAAAGAAAGAAAAGGGAGGGGGGGGGGAGGGGGAGTTGAGAGAAAATGGAGGAGGGAAGGGGAGGGGAAGGAGGGAGAAATGAAGGAGAGGATGGGACGGGAGGGGGGGGGGGGAAGGGAGAGGTGAGGAGGGGAGGAAGGGAGAGGTAAGGAGGGGAGGAGGAGGAAGGGGAAGGGGGAGGAGGAGGAAGGGGAAGGGGGAGGCGGGGAGGGGGGAAAGGGAGGAGAAAGGGAGGGGAAGGGAGGAGAGAGACGGGGAGGGGAAGGGAGGGGAAGTGAAGGGAGAGACGGGGAGGGGAAGAGAAGGGAGGGGAAGGGAGGGGAGGGGAAGGGAGGAGAGAGACGGGGAGGGGAAGGGAGGGGACGGGAGTGGTGAGTATGGGGGAAAGGAAGGAGAGAGGATGGGAGGAGAAGAGAAGGAAGTGATGGGGAAGGGAGGGAAGGGAAGGGAGTGGTGAGAAGTGGTTAAGAGGGGGGGGAGGGGAGGAGGAATGTAGTGATGAGACGGAAGGGGAGGGGAAGGGAAGGGAGGGGAAGGGTAGGGAAGGAAGGGGAAGGGAGGAGAGGAGCGAAGTGGAGAAGGGGGGGGGAGGTGTGGAAGGAAGCGGTGGGTATGTGTGTGTGTGTGTGTGTGTTGTGTGTGTGTGCGTGTGTGTGTGTGCGTGTGTGTGCGTGTGTGTTTCGCCCTGGTTTACAGGATCCTTTCTTGAAAACTAATGAAACGGCGTCATTTATCAGCAGTTTGATGACCGATGTTTTAGCAAGAGTCGCAGCGAAATGGGAGACAGTCTCTTTCTCTGTTTTTTTATTTATTATTTATCTGTCTCTCTTTCTGTTCTTTTTGTCTCTGTCTCTTTCTCTATTTTTGCGCGTCTCTGTCTTTCTCTCTCTCTTTTCTCACTCTTTGTTTTTAAATCTGTTTCTCTCTCTGTTCTTTTTTGTCTCTGTCTCTCTCTCTCTATTTTTGCGCGTCTCTGTCTTTCTCTCTTTATATTCTCCTTTTTTGAATTCTGTTTCTCTCTCTGTTCTTTTTTGTCTCTGTCTCTTTCTCTTTATTTTTTCTCTGCTTCTCCGTGTCTTTCTTGTCTCTCTGTCTCCTTTTCTCCGTTCTTTTCTGTCTCTCTGTCTCTGTCTCTTTCTCTCTTTGGCTTTCCGTTCGTATCCTTCTCTCTGTCTCCTCTTCTTCGTTCTTTTCTGTCTCTCTTGAGAGAGAGAGAGAGAGAGAGAGAGAGAGAGAGAGAGAGAGAGAGAGAGAGAGAGAGAGACACAGAAAGGAGAGAGGAGAGAAGAGAGAGAGAGAGGAGAGAGAGAGAGAGAGAGGAGAGAGAGAGAGAGAGAGAGAGAGGGAGAGAGAGAGAGAGAGAGAGAGAGAGAGGGATGGGAGAAGAGAGAGGAGAGAGAAGAGAGGAGAGAGAGAGAGAGAGAGAGGAGAGAGTGAGAGAGAGAGAGATAGAGAGGGAGGAATAAGAGGAGAGAGGAGAAAGAAAGAGAGAGGTAGAGAGAGAGGGAATGGAGAGAGAGAGAGAGAGAGAGAGAAGAGAGAGAGAGAGAGAGGAGAGGAGAGAGGAGAAGAGGGAGAGAGGGGCAGCGCGGGACGCTTGCTCACCGCTGCTGCTTCGCTCTCTCCTCTCGTCTCGTTCTCCTCTGTCTGCTCGCTCTCTCCATACTTGCCCTCGCACTTTCTTGTCTCACCACCTCCGCCTCCTCTCACCCACTGCACTCATACTCACACGTCACCCACTCACACTCCTCATCTCCCTAACTTCCCACATCCTCTCTCCCGCTCCATCGCCCCCCCCGCCAGCCCCCGTCCGCGCGTGTGTCAAACATACACAATCACCACATACCACACCACACACACACACACCACTCACAAACAACACAACACACACACAAACAACACGACACTCACACACACACACACACACACACCACACACACAAACAAACACCACACCTGCGCGCGATCTCTCTTCCGCCCCCCCCCTCCCCCCCCTCCCTTATCCCCCCCCCTCTTGCGCTCGGCCCCCCCCTCCCCCGCCCCCCTCCCCCCCCCCTTTCCTTCTCTCCCCCTCTCCTTTTCCTGCGTCTGACTTCTCACTCTTTTGCCTCTGTCCTCTTTCTCGTCGCTGTTTTTCCTCCCTTCCCTTCTTCTCTTTCTTTTCTTCTCTACTCCCTCTTCTCCGCTTTCTGTTCTCTCACTTCTCTCTCCTCCTCGTTCTCTCTCGCTTTTCTCTCTTGCTTCTTCTTCTCGTCTCTCTTTTTTCTCTCGCTTCCCCTCTCACTCTCTGTCTGCACGCCCCCCCTCTCTGCACGTACCCTTCTCGTCCCCGGTCTCGTCTCGTCGCCCTCGTTCGCCCAATGCGTGCTCCGTCTCCGTGTCCGTTCTCTTCCCCCCTCCCCCTGCCCTGATCCCACTCCCCCCCGCCCTCACCCCCCTCTCTGTCTCTCTTCTCTTCTTTGCCTTCACTCTGCTTTCTTTGTCATTTTTCTGCGCTTCTCTTCTGTCGTGTTTCTTTTTCTCTCCTCCACCACCACCCCCCTCCCCCCCCGCGTCTCGCCTTTTCGTGTCCTCTTTCTCTCCCGCCACCCGCCCCCCCTCCCCCTCGCAGCATCCGGCGCCTCCGTGGCCCATTACCGCCGAAGCGGGGGTGAGCGTTTGGCGAGGTAGGTGGCAGCGACCTGTGCTGATGCTTGTGCTCTATTTCTACGTCTTCTCTGCTTCTTCTCTTGGCTATAGCCGAAGAGTTGTCTATCGTTGCTTCTTTATTACTTTTCTCGATCTCTTTTTTGCTCTCTTTTCCTTTCTCTTCTCCCCCCGAGCTCACTCCTCGCCCCAAAACCACACAGCCAACAAAACGATCTCATCAGCTTTGCAGTGATGTGCCATGTAACCCCCGTGCAGTTATGTGCAAACAAACTAAACCAATTTTCTCCCTATTATAAATATAATAAAAACAATAAACATAACAAAAAAAACCACATATATTATTTATAAAATACCTCTAAACAACACATCACAACACCACATCCGCCCCCCGCAGATCAATCCATATTGGAGTAGGTGCATTCCCCACCAGCCATAGTCAGTACCCTGCCAATAGATAGTGCTCCTGTATTAGACCCTCCCACAGACACACAGACAGCGTCATACACGGTGCTACATACAAATTATTTAATTTATTATTAACCTATTACATAATAATTTAAATTTTTATTATATTTTCCTAATAAAACAACCTCCCCTCCGTACCGCGGCTCTGTGCGCACTCACCAATGGCGGCCCCTCCCTCCCTGCCCCAGCCCTATAGCCACCCACCACTAACGTCAAAATGGTAGTTGGGGGAACCCTTGCGAGTCCACCCGGGTTTAACCCAAACCGATTGTTATTATGTTTATTATATATGGGGGGTCTCTCACCCCTCCGAATATCAAGCTGGACTTTTTTCTTTTTTTTTTTTCCAAAAATTAATAAAAAAACAACTCAAAAATCGACAACACAAACAAAAACACCGTGTAAATTGGGTTTTGGGTTATTTTTTTTTTAAAAAATAAACCTTTTTTGAAGTTTTTCCCAATGCAGAGACCACAACAGACAGCTTTAAATAAACAAAAAAAATTCGAACATAAAACCCCCGCCCGGACCACGTCAACCCCCAAGAAACACACACACAAGACACGGTGCCAGAAACTCACACACACAACACACACCAACACACACACAACACACCACCACCACCCAACACCAACAAACCCCAACCCCAAAACACACACAACACAACAACCAAAAAACACCACCCAAACCAACCCACCCACACAACAACACACACACACACACACACATACACAACACAACAAACACACAAACAACACACAACACACAAAAAAACCCAAACACACACACCCCACAACACCCAAAACACACACACAACACCCACACACAACACAGCACAAAACCCAACACCCACCCACACACCACACACACACACACGCAAACTTCCTTATTGAACGAAAGAAAAAGAAATAAAAAAAATGAAAATGGAAAAAATGAAAGATAGAAAATTGGAAAATATAAAAAACGAAATGAAAAGAAAAGAGTAAAAAAAAAAAAGGGAAAACCCAAAAAAAAGAAAAGAGTAATAGAGAGAGAGAAAAAAATAGAATGAAACGAAAAAAAAAAAAATTAAAAAAAAAAAACGAAAAAAAAAAACATAAAAGATTAGGAAAAATAAAAATAAAAGAAAAACAATAAATAAAAAAAAAAAAAAGGAATGCAAAAGAAAAAAAAAAGTGGCCCAAAAAACAAAAAAACCGGAAGAAGAAAAATAACTGTAAACAGGAACAGAAGTAAAGAAGAAGAAGAAACTGAAAGAAGAGAGTAATAAACGAGATAAATAAGAAAGTGAAGGTAAAAAATTATCTCTCTCTCTCGTCTCTCTTTTCTTTTCTCTTCCTCTTCCCCCCTTTCTTCCCTCTCTGCTTCTCTCTCTTCTTCCTCCTTTTCCCCTTTCTCCTCTCTCTCTCCTTCCTCTCGTTCTTTTCCCTCCCTCTCTCCCCTCCCCCTCCCCTCCTGTCCCCCCCTCTCATCTCCCCCCCGTCCCCATTCTCCCCCCCCCTCCCCTCCCCCTCCCCAATCTCTCTCCTCCCTCTCTCATCTCTCTCCCCTTTCCTTCCTCTCTCTTCCTCCCCCTCTCCTCTTCTCTTTCCTTTTTTTCCTCCTCCTCCCTCCCTTTTCTTCTCCCCTCCCTCCTCTCTCGTCTTCTCTTCTCCTCCCCTCCTTCCCGCCTCCTTCTCTTCTCTCCCCCCTCCCTCTCTCTCTCCTCCTCTTCTCCCTCCCGCCCCTCTCATTTTCCTCTCCCCTCTCCTCCTCCTCACTCCCCTTTCCTTT
>NC_061848.1:21297530-21310030 GCF_019202785.1 Penaeus chinensis
GGCAAAGCATCTCACTGGAGACACCGGAGGCCACAGATACATGTTGTATGACTTGAATGAATAACAATCGAGATTGGCGCTGTTCAGGGCTTTAGCACTGCTGAGAAGGGACAAAGAATAGTTCATCAGGAATATTGCTGAGGAGGGTGAAGGCCATTTCCTTGTAAATGACCATTGTCCTTTATACCAAGCCCTAAGAAAACTGAATTCGAAGCCCTACTCGCAGATGACTTGAGTCCACTCAGTGGATGGAAGAATCATCTCAGGTAGTGTCGGGGTTTGTAAACATTGGGCTGATTATTTTGAACTGTTGTATTAAGTAGACCCTCCAGCAGTTAGTCTGGATGCAAGTGGTATTGCAGTCTGGTTCCATTCCACCTGAACTGGTGAGGGGCATGGTCATTCCTCTCTGCAAGGGGAAATGAGATCGAGGGGACTGTAGCAACTACTGTGGCATCACACTTCTTAGTATACCAGTCAAGGTTTTTGCCCACATTCTTTTGAAGCGGATCCGCCTATTAAGGCACCAGAGACTGGAGCAGTCTGGATTCACTCCTGGCAAGTCCACAATAGATCACATCCTAGTGCTTTGAGTCATTGTGGATCGCTGTTGTGAGTTTACCCGCCGCCTCAAGAAGGTGATTGACACAGCGTGAATTGCTTTTGGAGATCCTGAGACCTAGGGGAATTCTGACATGGATGATTGATTTAATTGCAAGCTATATACTATATATATATATATATATATATATATATATATATATATATATATATATATATATATATATATATATATATATTTATATAAATGAACACACACACATACACATATCAAGAACACATGAAACCCTGAAAACCCAGCAGTCCTTTCGACGAGCGAAACCGAGATCAGAAAACCTATATCAACAGAGGCGAAGCTGGATAAACATTTCCTGGAATTGACGGACAAGGAACGTGCTTACAGTCGCCGCACTCAACGCTGCTTGCTAACAGGATCCGAACAAGTGGAGAGCCGACTCCTCCCGACGCCCCGACGCACTTCCACGGCTTCGGCTAACCGCTTCTCCTCCTCTTGCGTCTTCCTTCTCCTCCTCCTCCTCCTCCTCCTCCTCGTCGTCGTCGGCGTGCTTTCCTTTCTTCTTCCTCCTTGCTCTACTTAATCCTCCTCTTCGTGTTTCTCTTTCTTCCTCTTCTTCCCCTTTCTTCTTTTGTTTTTTTTTCCTTCTCTTTCCTCCTCCTCCTCCTCCTCGGCGTCGTCGGCGTGCTTTCCTTTCTTCTTCCTCCTTGTACTTCTTCTTAATCGTCCTCTTCGTGTTTCTCTTTCTTCCTCCTGTTCCTCTTTCTTCTTTTTGTTTTTCTCCTTCTCTTTCCTCCTCCTCCTCCTCGTCGTCGTCGTGCTTTCCTTTCTTCTTCCTCCTTGTACCTCTACTTAATCGTCCTCTTCGTGTTTCTCTTTCTTCCTCCTTCTCCTCTTTCTTTCCGTTTCTCTTCATCCTTCTCTTTCCTCCTCATCCTCCTCGTGTCCTTCTTTCTTCTCTTTTTCTTGCTCCTCCTCTTCGTCCTTCTCTTTCTTTTTCCCCCTCCTCTTTCTTCTTTCTGTTCTTCCTTCCATCCTTCTCTTTCTTCCTCCTCCTCTTTCTTCTTCCTCCTCCTTCTCTTCATGCTTCTCTGTCCTCATCCTCCTCCTCTTTCTTCTTTCTGTTCCTCTTCATTCCTGTCATTCTTCCTCCTCCTCTTCCTTCTCCTCCTCCTTCTCGTGTTTTTCTTTCTTCTTTCTTCTTCCTCCTCTTTCTGCTTCTGTTCCCCCTCATCCTTTTCCTTTCTTCGTCTTCCTTCTCCTCCTCCTCTTTGTGCTTTTCTTTCTTCTTCCTCTTCGCACATCTTCTTCCTCGCCCTTTTCATGTTTCTCTTTCTTCTTCCTCCTCCTCACACTTCTCTTCTTTCTTCCTTCTCTTATTTCTCGCCGTTATTTTATCTTCCTCCATCTCTTCCTCCTCTGCATTCCCATGTTCTTTCTTCTCTTATTTTCGCTTCACCTTCTTCCTTTTTCCTCCTCCTCCTGCTCCTCCTTCTCCTTATTAATATTTATTCCTCCTCCTCCTCCTCTTCCACTCCCCCCTCACCGCCCTCTACATCTATTCCTATTCCTATTTCTCTTCCTATTTCTTCTCTCCTCCGTTAACATTTTCTCTCTCTCTCTCTTTTTCCCCTTTTCCTTGTTTTGTCTTTAATCGTTACTTTGCTGTGTCATATTTATGAATATAATGCCTATCAATTTATATTATTTTCAGTTTTTCATTATATATGTGTTTATTATCCTGCTGTTTGTCTGTCTTCTCCTTCTTTATTCCATATTCTCTTTCTTTTCTTCGCTGATCAGAAACTTTCATCTGTGTCAAAATGACCTCATTTTTCATGTTTAAAATGGCCTTTCTAAATTCGTGCATTGATATTTTGCTACGATAAGTTCTTAGTCATTGTTATCAGATATCTTGCCTTTTATTAGTTACGTAATCATATGCAAGATATACAAGCATACTTGATGCACGCACACACACACACACGCGCGCACACACACACACACACATACCTGCGCACACACACACACACACACACACACACACACACACACACAGACACACACACACACACGCACATACCTGCGCACACACACACACACACCCATCCATGCGCGCACACACACACACACACACACACACACACACACACACACACGCACACACACACACACACACCTGCACACACACACACACACACACACACACACACAAGAAAACCCTTTTCTCTCCGTCCTTCTGATCAGTCACTTTTCACCTCTCTTACTTCCACCGTTTATCACTTTTATCCTTTCACCCCCTCTTCTTAATTCTTTTTTATCCCTCCAACACCCTATTTCTCTTTTCCTTCCCTCCCTCCCCCTCTCCCTACCCCCCCCTCCCCCCCTACCCGTCTTTAATCCCTTATCCCTATTAAGACTTGTTATCGGGAATTGCTCTCTGGTTACTCTCTTCGTCGCTTTTGTTAGCGTTCGTTTAATTATTTTCCGTTTTTTTTTCTTCCTCTTCATTCGTTCGATAATTGGTTTCAATTTCTTTCGTTTTGTGTTTGTTTTTTTTTGTCTGTATTTGATTATTTAGATCTTATTGCTGTTTGTTTGTTTGTTTGTTTGTCGGTTTGCATGTCTGTCTGTTTTTTTCTGTCTGTCTGCCTGTCTCTTTCTTCTCTCTCTCTCTCTCTCTCTCTCTCTCTCTCTCTCTCTCTCTCTCTCTCTCTCTCTCTCTCTCTCTCTCTCTCTCTCTCTCTCTCTCTCTCTCATTCTATCATTCCCATTCTCTCTTATGCCCCCTTCTAGACACAATTAAAATGAATAAACCTAACCAAAACAATAACCAACAGAGAACTGATAAATAACGGCATAACAGCCAATGAACACGCAAAAATCCCCCAGCAGTTAAAAAGGAGACAAACAGTGAAGACAGAACTGCTTGAGAAGGGGAGCAGGTAGAATTATGATAATAATAATAACAATAACAATAATGGTAGAAAAAACACAATGCAAAGACTAGATTATTGAGAGTGAGACTACATTGATAATAATAATAGTAATAATGATAATAGTAATAACAATAGTAATTATAATAATAGTAATAACAATAACAATAATAATAACAGTAATAATGATAATAGTAATAACAATAGTAATAATAATAGTAATGATAATAATAATAATGATAATAATAATAATAATAATAATAATGATAATGATAATGATAATGATAATAATAATAATAATAATAATAATAATAATAATAATAATTGCGAAAATGGTAATAATAATTATGAAAATAATAATGATAATTATGAAAATAGTAATAATAATTATGAAAACAATAATAATAATAATAAAGATAATAACAATATTAATAATAATAGAATCACATGTAGCCAACAGCGACAGGAACAGCAAAGGACTCAGCAGGTAGAAGAGAAAGCAGTCAGCAAGCAGATATTCAGTGAAATTAATGATCAAGGTGTTAGATATGGTACGAATAGATATAAAGGGAGAGATTCATCGATAGATACAATTTGTAAGACGGATAGATGGGAAAAAAATACGTATAAATAGATAAGAATTCGAAGATAAAGAACAAGACAGAAAGAGACGGATAGGTAGAGAGACACAGATAAGAAAAGATAGAAAAAAGAAAGAAAGAAAGAGACGGATAGGTAGAAAAACACGGATAAGAAAAGAGAGAAAAAGAAAGAAGGAAAGAGACGGATAGGTAGAAAAACACGGATAATAAAAGAGAGAAAAAGAAAGAAAGAAAGAGACGAATAGGTAGATAGACACAGATAAGAAAAGAGAGAAAAAGAAAGAAAGAAAAAGACGGATAGGTAGATAGACTCAGATACGAAAAGAGAGAAAAAGAAAGAAAGAAAGAGACGAATAGGTAGATAGACACAGATAAGAAAAGAGAGAAAAAGAAAGAAAGAAAAAGACGGATAGGTAGAAAAACACGGATAATAAAAGAGAGAAAAAGAAAGAAAGAAAGAGACGAATAGGTAGATAGACACGGATAACAAAAGAGAGAAAAAAAAAGAAAGAAAAAGATGGATAAGGAGATAGACTCAGATACGAAAAGAGAGAAAAAGAAAGAAAGAGAGAGACGGATAGGTACATACACACAGATAAGAAAAGAAAGAGACAAAAAAAGTAAGATAAAATGACCGAAAAACAAAAACAGAGAAACGGAAGCAAGCAGGCAACAAGAACACACCGAACACAAGCCAAACAAGCAAAGGAAGCAGGGCGCAAGCAGGACGAAGAATACAGCAGGTACGGCAAGGTAAGGTAAGGTAAGGTAACATAAGGTAAAGTAAGATATGGTAAGATGAGGTAAGGTAAGGTAAGGCAAGGTAAGATAAATTAAGATAAGGTAAGGTAAGATAAGGTAAGGTAAGGTAAGGTAAGGTAAGGCTAGTTAAGGTAAGGTAAGGTAATGTGAAAAAAGGTTAGGTAAGGTAAGGTAAGATAAAGTAAGGTAAGTCTAATAAGATAAAGGTAAGATATCATAAAGGCAAATTTAGGGATGGGAAAATTTATCTAGAAGTATAACCATAAAAAATAAATTTAGTAAAAAAAACAAAAACAATAAAAGATGAGAAAAGTTTAACTAAAAATAGGCGAAAAGTAAGGTAAGTTTAGGTAAAAGTACGACAAAGGCAAGACAAGTTTAGGGAAAGGTATAATAAAGCACGTAAAGATAAGACAAAAAATAAATCGAGCTTAGGTAAAAGACAAGGGAAAAGGCACGATAGGGTAAAGGCAAAGGTAAGCTAAGGTAAAGGTAAGGTAAGGTGTCTGGTGATCATTACAGAGGAGTGAGTTTCCGTTGGTTTAAGGGGAAGGGGGGGGGGGGGGGGAGGAGGAGGTCGGGGGGGGGGGGGAGGAGGTGGGGGGGGGGGAAGGAAGAGAGGGGAAGAGGAGGGAGCAAGGGAAGAGGGATATAGGAAGGCGAGAGGGAAGGGGAAGGAAGGGGAGGGAAAGGGAAGGGGAAATAGTGAAGGGAAAGGGAAGGGGAAATAGTGAAGGGAGAGGGAGGGAAGGGGAAGGATGGGAGAGAATTGGAGGGAAGGGAAGAAGAAAGAGGGGGTATGAAAGGAAAGGAGGGGAGAAGTGAGGGGAAAAAAAGGAAGGGGAAGGGGATGAAAGGGGAAAAGAGAGAGAGGAAGTGAGTGAGGGGAAGAAGAGAGCGAGGAGAAGAAAGGAGAGGAAAGAGAGGGGGAGAAGAGAGAGGAGAAGGAGAGGTAGAGGGGAAGAAGAGAGAGAGGGGAAGAAGAGAGAGAGGGGAAGAAGAGAGAGAGGAGAAGAAAAGAGAGAGGAGAAGAGAGAGAGGAGAAGAGAGAGAGTGTAAGAGAGAGAGGGGAAGAAGAGAGAGAGGAGAAGAAAAGAGAGAGGAGAAGAGAGAGAGGAGAAGAGAGAGAGAGAGAGAGAGAGAGAGAGAGAGAGAGAGAGAGAGAGAGAGAGAGAGAGAGAGAGAGAGAGAGAGAGAGAGAGAGAGAGAGAGAGGGGAACAAGAGAGCGCGGGGAAGAAGAGCGAGAGGGGAAGAGGAGGAAAGGGGAAGACGAGCGAGGGGAAGGGAGGCGAGGGGAGGGGAGGCGAGGGGAGGCGAGGGGAGGCGAGGGGAAGGGCCGGGGCAGTTGGACGTATCATCTTGTGGCCCTGGGCATTCACCACGTGCGTCTAATTGGCCGGCCAGTATAATAGGCGAAATCCGACGCCCGGCACCGATCTTCTTTTAACTGCCGTAATGAGATCTAACTCTCGGGCTCTCTCTCGCTCGCTCTCTCGGGCTCTCTCTCTCTCTCGGGCTCTCTCTCTCTCTCGGGCTCTCTCTCGCTCGCTCTCTCTCGCTCGCTCTCTCTCGGGCTCTCTCTCGCTCGCTCTCTCGGGCTCTCTCTCGCTCGCTCTCTCGGGCTCTCTCTCTCTCTCGGGCTCTTTCTCTCTCTCGGGCTCTCTCTCGCTCGCTCTCTCTCGCTCGCTCTCTCTCGGGCTCTCTCTCGCTCGCTCTCTCGGGCTCTCTCTCTCTCTCTCGGGCTCTCTCTCTCTCTCGGGCTCTCTCTCGCTCGCTCTCTCTCGCTCGCTCTCTCTCGGGCTCTCTCTCGCTCGCTCTCTCGGGCTCTCTCTCGCTCGCTCTCTCGGGCTCTCTCTCTCTCTCGGGCTCTTTCTCTCTCTCGGGCTCTCTCTCGCTCGCTCTCTCTCGCTCGCTCTCTCTTCGGGCTCTCTCTCGCTCGCTCTCTCGGGCTCTCTCTCGCTCGCTCTCTCGGGCTCTCTCTCTCTCTCGGGCTCTCTCTCTCTCTCGGGCTCTCTCTCGCTCGCTCTCTCTCGCTCGCTCTCTCTCGGGCTCTCTCTCGCTCGCTCTCTCGGGCTCTCTCTCGCTCGCTCTCTCGGGCTCTCTCTCTCTCTCGGGCTCTTTCTCTCTCTCGGGCTCTCTCTCGCTCGCTCTCTCTCGCTCGCTCTCTCTCGGGCTCTCTCTCGCTCGCTCTCTCGGGCTCTCTCTCTCTCTCGGGCTCTCTCTCTTTCTCGGGCTCTCTCTCGCTCGCTCTCTCTCACTCGCTCTCTCTCGGGCTCTCTCTCGCTCGCTCTCTCGGGCTCTCTCTCGCTCGCTCTCTCTCGGGCTCTCTCTCTCGGGCTCTCTCTCTCGGGCTCTCTCTCGCTCGCTCTCTCGGGCTCTCTCTCTCTCTCGGGCTCTCTCTCTCTCTCGGGCTCTCTCTCTCTCTCGGGCTCTCTCTCGCTCGCTCTCTCTCGCTCGCTCTCTCTCGGGCTCTCTCTCGCTCGCTCTCTCGGGCTCTCTCTCGCTCGCTCTCTCTCGGGCTCTCTCTCTCGGGCTCTCTCTCTCGGGCTCTCTCTCGCTCGCTCTCTCGGGCTCTCTCGGGCTCTCTCTAGCTCGCTCTCTCTCGGGCTCTCTCTCGCTCGCTCTCTCTCGGGCTCTCTCTCTCGGTTTCTCTCTCGGGTTCTCTCTCGGGCTCTCTCTCGCTCGCTCTCTCTCTATTATACTCTCTCTCTCTCTCTCTCTCTCTCTCTCTCTCTCTCTCTCTCTCTCTCTCTCTCTCTCTCTCTCTCTCTCTCTCTCTCTCGCTCGCTCTCTCGCTCGCTCTCTCTCTCTTTTAGTCTCTTTCGTGCTCTCTCTTATCTTTTCTTTTTGGCTCTTTTCGCTCTTTATTTTTGGCTCTTTTCGCTCTTTTTTTAGTCTCTTGACCTTATCCTCTCGATCATGCTCTCCCTCTCTTTATATTTTCTCTCTCTCCTTCTCTCTCTCTCTCTCTCTCTCTCTCTCTCTTCTCTCTCTCTCTCTCTCTCTCTCTCTCTCTCTCTCTCTCTCTCTCTCTCTCTCTCTCTCTCTCTCTCTCTCTCTCTCTCTCTCTCTCTCTCTCTCTCTCTCTCTCTCTCTCTCTCTCGCTCTCTCTCTCGCTCTCTCTTTCGCTCTCTCTCTCTCTTAGTCTCTTAAGATTTCTCTCTCTCTCTCTCTCTCTCTCTCTCTCTCTCTCTCTCTCTCTCTCTCTCTCTCTCTCTCCTTTTCCTTTTCTCTTTCTTTCAACAAGGGCGGATCAAAGCGCGGAAGCCTTAGGTCCATTTCTCGTTTTTCGCTTGTCATGGTGAATCCTTAGCGACTGCTTGAGGTTTGTGGGAGTGGGTGGGGAAAGGGTGGGGGGGGGGGAAGGGTTGGGGAAGGCGGGGTGGGTGGGGAAAGGGTGGGGGGGAAGGGTTGGGGAAGGCGGGGTGGGTGGGTGGGGAAAGCGGAGTGAGTGTGGGAAAGGGGACGAGAAGGGGAAGGAGGAGAGGGGGGAGGGAAGAAGTGGGGAGGAGGAGGCTTAGGGAGGAGAGTATAAAGGAGGAGAAGAGGGAAGGAAGAGAAGGGGGAGTGGGGGAGAAGAGAGAGGAGAGGAGGGGAGAGGGGGAGAGTGGGGAGGGAAGAAGAGGGATGGAGGGGTCTGGGGGTGGAGAGAAGGGAGGAAGGGGAGGAGTAGAGTGGGGAGGAGGAGAAGAGGGGAGGAAGAGAAGGGGGAGTGGGGGAGGTGAAGGGCGAGGGGAGGAGGGAGAGGAGGAGAGAGGGGGGGAGGAGAGTGGGGGAGGGGGGGAGAAGCGAATTTTGTGATGAGTGTGTGTCTAATGTGTGGAGCGGGGGGGAGAGGGGGGGGACTTGTAATGTGTTTAACCTTTTAAAGAAATGACAAAAACAAAGAAAAGAAACATAGAAGGAGGTGGAGAATGTAAGTGATTTTCGAAACAAAGACAAGCACTTGTCTGCCAGTACGTGCGTGAGTGCGTGTGTGTATGTGTGTACATGTGCGTGTGTGTGCGTTTGTGTTTCTTTTGCACGTGTCGTGTGTACTGTACATGTGTACATAATACTACTCTCACTATCACTTTGAAAACGTCAGAGGTAAGGAAACAGAAAAAAAGGTGTTGATGTGTGCATATTTGGACATTTATGTCGACGCTAAGTAAACTTCTTTAACAAAGCTACACGCAAAACATGGTTTCGGAAACCTTAGTTGACTCGTGGTGACGTTCTCCCCATTGGCTCGCGAGGGAAAGAGAAAGGGAGGAAAGGGAGAGAGAGGGAAGGGGATAGAAGGAGAGGGAGGGAGGGAGGGAGGGAGGGAGGGAGGGAGAGGAGATGGGGAGGGGGGAGGGGATAGAGGGAGAGGGAGGGAGGGAGAGAGAGGAGAAAGGGAGGGGTGGAGGGGATAGAGGGAGATGGAGGGAGGGAGAGAGAGGAGAAAGGGAGGGGGGAAGGGGTTAGAGGGAGAGGGAAGGAGGAAGAGGAGAAAGAAAGGGAAGGAGAAAGGGATGGAAAGGGAGAGAGAGACAAACAGACAGACAGAGAGAGAGAGAGAGAGAGAGAGAGAGAGAAAGAGTGAGAGAGAGCCAGAAAGAAAGAGAGCGAGAGCGCGAGAGAAAGAAAGAAAGAGAAAGAGAGAGAGAAAGAGAATAACACACCACCAGACAGAAAGTATAAGAAACAAAACGAGAGAAAGAATAAATCACACACAAACACACACACACACACACAGACAAACAGAGCCAGAACGAGAGAGAAAGAGAGGGGAGATATCACCGCCGCCATGTTTTAAGGGCCAGAAACGAAGAAATGTGAAGAGTACTTTTATGGCATCTATAGGGAGATGCCGAGGGGAGACTGTTGTATGTGTGGAGGGCGATAGGGAAGGGTTGCGAGGGGAAGGGGACCGAGTGTCAGTCTTTGTTTTTTGGGGAAGAGGGGAAGGAGAGAGGGAAGAGGGGAAGGGAAAGGGGAAGGGGAAGGGCAAAGAGGAAAGAGGGGAAGGGAAAGGGAGAAGAAGGGAAGGAAAAGGGGGAAGAGGAGGGAGAGAAGAGGGAGGGGAATAGGGAAAAAGGGGGATGGGAGGAGCAGAAGGAGGAAGGGAATGGAGAAAAGGGGAAAAGGAAAAGTGAGAAGGGATAAGGGAAAGGAGAAGGGGAAGGGAAGGGAGAATGAAGATGAAGTAGAGGGAAGGGGAAGGGGAAGGGAAGGAAGGTGTGGGAAAAGAGGAAGGGTGGAAGGGGGAAAAGGAAGAGGAAAAAGCAAGAGGGGAAAAGGAAGGTGGTGGGGGGAAGGGGGAAAGGAAGAGGGAAAAAGGAAGAGAAGAAAAAGGAAGGGGGGGGGGGGGGAAGGAAGAGGGGAAAAGGAAGAGGGGAAAAAGGAAGAGGAGAATGAGAAGGAAAAAAGGGTGAAGAGAAAACGTGAGGTGAAAGGGTGAGGGGTGAAGGGAAAGAGAAAAGGGGAAAAGGAGGAGGAAAGGATAACAGGCGAAAGAGAGAATGGGAGAGCGGGGAGGGGAACAGGTAGAAGTGAGGGGAAAGGGTAAGATAAGAGGCGAAGGGGGGGGGGGGGAGGGAGGGAGGGAGAGGGGCGTAGAACTTATGTAAGGGGAGGTTGTGGCAAATGAAAGAGGGGGGGGGGGGAGCTGACGAACTGTGGGAAAATCGATAAAATGATAAAAAAAAGGATAGATCGCGAGAGAAAGAGAGAGAGGCCGACACACAGATTGACAGAGAGAGAGAGAGAGCGAGAGAGAGAGAGAGAGAGAGAGAGAGAGAGAGAGAGAGAGAGAGAGAGAGAGAGAGAGAGAGAGAGAGAGAGAGAGAGAAAGATAGATAGATAGATAGATAGACAGACAGACAGCGAAAGAGAGAGAGAAAGAGAGAGAAAGATAGATAGACAGCGAGAGAGAGAGAGAGAGAGAGAGAGAGAGAGAGAGAGAGAGAGAGAGAGAGAGAGAGGAGAGAGAGAGAGAGAGAGAGAGAGAGAGAGAGAGAGAGAGAGAGAGAGAGAGAGAAAGATATATATATATATATATATATATATATATATATATAGAGAGAGAGAGAGAGAGAGAGAGAGATAGATAGATAGATAGATAGATAGATAGATAGACAGACAGACAGAGAGGGAGAGAGAGAGAGAGAGAGAGAAACAGACAGACATTGAAAGAGAAGGAGAGAGGAAGAGAGAGAGAGAGAGAGCACAGAAATACGAGAACATTGTTAGGATGTTAAGTGGCAAACGTGAAACAGTAAACGAATGGGAAGGAAAATTGGCGCCGCGCTAAGTCATCTGAGGGAAGCCATGTAGTGTGGTTACACTCAGTGCCATTTTCGCTTTTTAGTGCCGGGGTGGGAGTGCCAAGGCGGACTCTTTTCTAGGCGCTTTGTTGGAGGGAAGAGGGAGGGAGGGAAAGGGAAGGGAAGGAGGGAGGGAGGGAAAGGGAAGGGAAGGAGGGAGGGAGGGAAAGGGAAGTTAAAGAGGAATGGGGGGGAAAGAGGGAGGGAGAGAGGGAGGGGGAGATAACGAGGGAGAGGAAGGCAAGGAGAAAGAAAGGGGAAGAAAGAGGCAGAGAGGAAAAAGGGAGAAGAGGGAAGGACGTGGGAGAAGAGAAAGAGGGAGGGACGTAGGTAAACCGATGGAGGGAAGGTAAAGGAGGAAGGAAAGAGGGAGGGAAAGGGGAAGAACGATAAAGGGTGTGAAGGAAAGGTTGAGAAGGAAACGATATAAACAGGAAGGAATAGAATAAAACATAGGAAAGGAGAGAGACAGATGGAGATGAGAGAGAAAGAGGAAAATAAACAGAAAACAAAACAAACATACAAAGACAAAATCATAAACATAAAGTGACAGAAATAGAGAGAAACACAATAGAACAAAAAAACAAAAACAGAAACAGTTTGACAGACACAGCTAAAAGGATCACTGAACACACGCATAACAAATCCTATCATATCAAAAATAGCAATTATCATCCGGAAGAATCAGAGAACGATTGCCTGTAAATGGTTTTGTCACATTATTAACCCAATACAAATTTGGTAGTCCAAGGTAAACAGTTTAAAGAAGTCCCCCCGACATTGTAGGGTTTCCCACATAACCTGCGCATATTTTCCTAAAAAGAAAACGACACGTAACAGTCTTTATCCGCGTTTTTATTTGTATCTATTTATTTATTTATCTATTTATTTATTTATTTATTTCATTTAATGTGATTCTAGTTATTAATTGAACTGTTTTTGCTTTTGTTTTTCGTTTTACTTTGTTAATGGGATACGGACGTAAGTGTAGTGTTTGAATATTGATTGTAAAGTTTCTTAGATTAGTGTCTTTGTTGTAGATTGCAATTGATAACTCTCTCTCTCCGGTCTGTTTGCCTATCTATCTATCTATCTATCTATACATGCATACACAGAAAGTACTTTTTTTTTATTTCCCTCTCTTTCTCCTTCCTCTTCACCTTCTACCTTTCCCTCCTTCCCTCCTTCCTTTCCTCCCTCCCTCCTTCCCTCCCTCCCTTCCTCCTCCCCCTCCCTCCCTCCCTCCTCCTTCCTCCCTCCTCCCTCCCTCCCTCTCTCCTTCCCTCCCTCCTTCCCTCCCTCCCTCCTCCTCATCCCTCCTCCCCCCCT
>NC_061848.1:21332530-21335030 GCF_019202785.1 Penaeus chinensis
TTGTGCTTGTTGTTGTTCGATTTGTTGTTCTTGTGCTTGTTGTTGTTAATTTTGTTGTTTTTGCGCTTGTTATTGTTCATTTGCAGCTGTGTTTTTGTTATTGATTTTGTATTCATTTGTTGCTCTTGTGTTTGTTCTAGTTATTGTTATTTGTTACTTTTGTTCTCGTTTTTGTGTTTCTTTTCTTGTTATTATTAATTTGTTGCTGTTATTGTTATTGTAGTCGTTAGTGAAGGTCATGGTGTTTATCTTTCGTGTCTTTGTTGTTATCAAGTTATCATCGTTATCTTTTGTTGTTATTGCTATAGTTGTTATTCTTATTGTTATGAATGATGATAAAAATGTCCGTTTATCTGTTCATATAATCATTCTTATGTTATATCAAGCATAATCCTTATCATTATCATTACCATCATTACAATCATCAATTACAATGATCCCTCTCCTTTTCCAGCTATCACAACCCTACCCATTATCGCCGTCGCCGTCAGCCTCCTCCTCCCCCGTCGACAGCTGATCCTTGGCCTTCCCCGATATATTGCCTTCCCGTGTGACTGTCAGCCGCTGCCTTGCGCGTGGGGCTTCTGCACGGATCCCCAGCGCGTTTAAAGTTGGCGCTCCAGATTTAAGTTGCGGTTTAGGGTATCGACGCGGGTTTAGCTCAGGCTGTGTGATTTCGTCTCTTGCTCACGTGCTTATGTTCACGTACACACTTACAGGCGTAAAACAAGATCACTCAGACACACACACACACACGGGCGCGTGCGCACGCACGCACGTACACACACACACACACACACACACACACACACACACACATATATGTATATATATATATATATACACACGTATATATGTATGTATGTATATATTTACATACACGCATATATATATATATATATATATATATATATATATATACATATATATATGTATATATATATATATATATATATATATATATATATATATATATATATATATATATATATATATATATATCTGTGTATGTGTGTATGTGTGTGTGTGTGTGTGTTATATGTATGTGTACATATATACACACATATACATATAAAGGCCATATATTTCTTCTTTCTCTTTATTCTCCTTCTCCTCCTCCTTCCTCCTTCTCCATCCCCATTCTCCTTCCCCTTCTCCTCTACTCCCTTCCTTCTCTTCCTTCCCCTCTCTCCATGCTCCCCTTCTTCTCTTTCCCCATTCTCCTCTTCTCCTCTTCCAGCCTCCCTATCCATCTCTTCTTCTTCCCATGTTTCTCATTCCTTCCTCCTCTTCTCCTACTTATCCCCTTTTCTTTTCCCTTCCATCTTCCTCCTTTCATCCCCTCCTCTTCTCCCATCTCTTCCTCATTCCTCCCATTCTCCTTTCCCATCCCTCTTTCTCCGCCTTTTCCTCCTCCATTCCTCTTCCATTCCCATCTCCTCCTCTTCCTCCTCCTTTCCCTTCCTCTTCTCCCACCCCTCTTCCTCCCTTCCCCTCCACCCCTCTCCCTCCTCCACCCTCGCCTCTCTCCTCATCCCGCCATCTCCCTCTCCCTTCTCCCCTCCCACTCTCCCCTTCTCCCTCCTTCCCTCCCCCCCCCCTACTAATCGCGGTCTCCCAATCATCTCTCCTCCTGACCAGCGATTAATTCCAACGATTAAAAGGTAATTGATCTGGATTGGTCCGAGGAAAGGAGGAGGAAGGAGGAAGGAGGAGGATGGAGGATGGAGGATGGAGGATGGAGGAGGAGGAGGGAGGATGGAGTAGGAAGGAGGATGGAGGATGGAGGAGGATGGAGGAGGATGGATGATGGAGGAGGAAGGAGGAGGATGGAGGAGGATGGGGGATGGAGGGGGGAAGGAGGAGGAAGGAGGATGGAGGAGGAAGGAGGAGGAAGGAGGAGGAAGGAGGAGGAAGGAGGAGGATGGAGGATGGAGGATGGAGGAAGGAGGAGGATGGAGGAGGATGGAGGAGGATGGAGGAGGATGGAGGAGGAAGGAGGAGGATGGAGGATGGAGGAGGAAGGAGGAGGATGGAGGAAGGAGGAGGATGGAGGATGGAGGAGGAAGGAGGAGGAAGGAGGAGGAAGGAGGATGGAGGAGGAAGGAGGAGGAGGAAGGAGGAGGAAGGAGGATGGAGGAGGAAGGAGGAGGATGGAGGAGGATGGAGGAGGATGGAGGAGGAAGGAGGAGGATGGAGGAGGATGGAGGAGGAAGGAGGAGGATGGAGGAGGATGGAGGAGGATGGAGGAGGAAGGAGGAGGATGGAGGATGGAGGAGGAAGGAGGAGGAAGGAGGAGGATGGAGGAGGATGGAGGAGGATGGAGGAGGAAGGAGGAGGATGGAGGATGGAGGAGGAAGGAGGAGGAAGGAGGAGGATGGAGGATGGAGGAGGATGGAGGAGGATGGAGGATGGAGGATGGAGGATGGAGGAGGAGGAGGGAGGATGGAGGAGGAAGGAGGATGGAGGATGGAGGAGGATGGAGGAGGATGGATGATGG
>NC_061848.1:21352530-21359090 GCF_019202785.1 Penaeus chinensis
TCTTGTCTCTCTATTCGCTCCAGTTTTCTTGTTCTTATCTTTCCCTTTTATTGATTCTCATTTTCTTGTTATTTTCTGTTCTCTGTATTTGGTCTCCCTTTCTCTCATTTTCCTTCCCTTCTTTTATTAATTCTTGCTTTCCTTGTCTCCCTTTTCTCTCTCTCTATTTATTTTCGCTTCCTTCAGAACCTCTTTCTCTCCCTCTCCCTCATTCCTGTTTGTTTCTTCTCATGTTTGTTTCTTCTCCCCCTCTTTCTATTTTCCTTTCCCTCATTCTCTTCTGCGTCTTTCTTTCTTTTTTCCTCCTCCCCTCTTCCCCCTCTTTTATTCTCTCACTCTTTCTCTTTCCTTCTCCACCCTTTCTCCCTCATTGCGGTTTACTCTCCTTTTCTTTTATTTCTCCTTCATTCTCTGCCCTTTTCTTTTTCCCCCTCCCTCTCCTCTCCTATCTTCGTCATCCCGCCTCTTCCTCCTCCTCTTTCCCCTCCCTCCTTATCCCCATCAAACATACTCCCTCCCTCTCCCTTCCCCCACTCCCACCCAAACTCCCTTCCCCATTCCCCCTCCCCCTCCCTTCTCCTTCCCCATTCAGCTCTATTCCGTCCCCACCCCTCCTCTTTACCCTCTCCCACTCCCCCCTGCACTCTCCCCCTTGCACTCCCCCTCCTCCCACTCTCTCCCCACTTCACTTCCCCCTTCCACTCTCCCCCCACCTCAATGCTCCCATCCCCTCTCACCCCCCTTAACCCACTCCACCCCCATCCCTCTTTCTCTCCATCCCTCTCTCCCCCCATTATTCCTTATCCCCCCACCCCTCCTTTCCCCCACCCCTCCTTTCCCCCATCCCTCCTTTCCCCCACCCCTCCTTCCCCCCATCCCTCCTTCCCCCCACCCCTCCTTCCCTCCATCCCTCCTTCCCCCCATCCCTCCTTCCCCCCACCCCTCCATCCCCCCCATCCCGCCCTGCTACTTACTCTAAATTTTCTACTCAGGACTCCGGAAAAAAAGGCATTGTCTGGGCGGGCGTGTTGGCGAGGATTTATACAGAAGAAAAGAGCTGCACAAACGCCCTGAAATCCGAGGCAACAATCAACCCGACCTGATGACGGGCTTGGCCTATTTGTAGCCAGCCACCCGCACAGGCCTGCATTTCTCCCCTCTCCCTCGCTCCTCTCTCCTCTCTCCCTCGCTCGTCAATCCTCTCTCCCTCTCTCCCCTCTCCCTCGCTCCTCTCTCCCCCTCTCCCCTCTCCCTCGCTCGTCAATCCTCTCTCCCTCTCTCCCCTCTCCCTCGCTCCTCGTTCCTCTCTCCCTCGCTCCTCACTCCTCTCTCCCCTCTCCCTCGATCCTCTCTCCCTCGCTCGTCAATCCTCTCTCCCCTCTCCCTCGATCCTCTCTCCCCACTTCCTCGCTCCTCTCTCCCTCGCTCCTTTCTCCCCTCTCCCTCGCTCGTCGGTCCTCTCTCCCCTCTCCCTCTCTGGTCGCTCCTCTCTCACTTCTCCCTCTCTCGTCGATCCTCTCTCCCCTCAACCCCTCTCCCTCCCTCATCTCTTCGCCCCTTCTCCCTCTTTTCTCTCCTCTTCCCATACACCTCTCCCCCCCTCTCCGTCTCATTTCCCCCTTTCTTTTTCTTTTCTCTCTTTTTTTTTTTTTTTTTTTTTTAATTCTCCCTCTCTCTTTCTTCATTTCTTCCCCGTTCTTTCTTTCCGTCAACTTCCTCCCTTCTTTCTCCTTTTTTTCTACGTTTTATCCCTCTATCCCTCACCCTCTCCCTCCTCCTCCCTCTTTCATACCTCTCCTTCCATCTCTTCCTCTTCCTCTCCCTCCTTCCTCCCCTCTCCTTCCTCTTTCTCTCACCTTCCTTCTCCCTTTCTCTCTCTCTCCTCCCTTCTCCTTCCTCTTCTTCCCTCCTTTCCCTCTCTCTCCTCCCCTCTCCTTCTTCTTCCTCCCTCCTTTCCCTCTCCCTTTCTCTCTCTCTCCTTCCTTTCCCTCCCTCCTATCCGTCTCCATTTCTCTCTTCTTCCTCCCTCCTCTCCCTCTCTCCCTCTCCCTTTCAATTTTCTCTCCGTCTCCTATCAGAGTGTGTCGTCTTCCTGAGTCGTCTTTCCCTCTTTCTTGTGGATACTTCTGTAGAGGCAGGTTTCACGATGCATATGTCCTGGTTTGGTCTACTTATTACGTTTTTTTCTTTTCTCTCTCTTTTTTCTTTTTTGTTTGTTTTCTTAGATTTTTTTCTTGAAGCATTAAAAAAAAAAAAAAAAAATGGTTTGGTGTCGATATTGCGAGGTGTTTATGTCTTCGTGTGTTGTTTTTGTTTGTTTTCTCTCTTATTTTCTCTTCCTGTCTGTTTCTCTGTAAGTTTGTAGGCCGGTATCGCAGATTGTCTGTTTGTCTATCTCGGTCTGTCTATCTGTCTGCCTGTCTGTCTCTCTTCCTACTCCATACCCTCTCCCTACCTCTCCCTTCTCTTTTTTCTATTTCTCCCTTCTTTCTTTCCTACTCCTTCCCCTCCCCCTCCCCTCCCCTCTTCTCCCCCCCCCCCCCTCTCTCTCCCGCTTTCCCTCAAATATCGCGAGGTTTCTGTCCCGTTTAGCCGACGTGCGTTCTAATGTGGCAGCAGAACGTGGGTGAGATGGAGAGGAGGGGGGGGGGGGGAGAAAGAGAGAGAGAGAAAGGGGAGGAGAAAGGAGGGAGGGAGGGAGGGAAAGGGGAGGAGAAAGGAGGGAGGGAGGGAGGGAGGGAAAGGGGAGAGAAAGGGAGGAGGAGGTAGAGGAGGAGGAGGAGGAGGAGGAGGAGGAGGGGGAAGAGGAGGAGGAGGAGGAGGAAGAGGAGGAGGAGGAGGAGGGGGAAGAAGAGGGGGGGAGGGGGGAGGGGGGGTAGTAGGGAAAGGTTTCAACACAGAAATGTCGAAGGCTTTCTTTGTTTTCACTCGCAAGGAAAAGTCATTTGCTAATTGCTCCTACTAACAATGCAACAAGTCAAGCGTTGTTTGTAGTAATATGTGTTCACTTACAAGGGCATAGAACAGGCATTTGTCCCTAAAGTTGGAGGGTGATTGTTTCTTTAGCGGTCGCCTCTCTCTGTGCCATCGAGGGTGCGTGAGAATTGGTTCGTCTTTTCATTAAAGTGCGTTGGCGTTGTAATCAGGTGGGTATTGGCCTACGAGTGCTTCACGCTAGGGTTGTTTAGTGTACGTTTATTGGTACCATATTCTTAGCCTGTGGGGTTTTATTTCATTATTTTTAAACACGTGGCGTTTGTCAATAATGTATTTGGTAAGAAATGCATAGCGAAACGGTAATATACAGAAATATTCATATGTCTGTTTACAAAAAAAATAGTAAATTGATTAATTAGAGTGGATATTTATCTCGATGTTAGATTTTGACTTGGTAATTGTAACGAATAGTCTTTTACGCTGCTGATTAAAATGAATGCTCATTTACTAAATGAGTTCTTTATTTTTTTTTCCCAGAGATTCCAGAACAACCACTCAGGAAAACCACAACAAAGGTCGAACTCGTTTTAAAAAATGATTTGTGTCATTGCCTTCCTATCCCTTTTTTTTTTTATCAACATTGCATAAAATTTCGTTGTCATCATCATTAATGAATTCACCCTTTTTATTCTTTTTATATTTGCTAATTTTTTTCTAATATGTGTCCTGGTATTCCTGTCTATTTTTCTCCATATGGCGTCAATTTATCAAACAGTTATCTCATTCATTCATTCATCCATATCCTCTTTCCTATATCTACTTACCCATATTTCATTACTCTCACATATCTATCAACATATGTAGAAAAGATGTGAATAAGAATAAATAACTCCACACCGTAAGCCATGTAATCGAACAATAATGACAGCACTGATATCAAAACATCTTTACCACATGAAAATTCGCTCACATCCACACCTTTCCTACGCTTGCCACAACGAACCCTCGTAGTGTAAAAAAAAAAAAAAGATTAATTTCACCTCTACCGAAAGTCATTCATTCCCATTCATTTCTCCGTCCACCATAACGAGGCCAATGCATCAGTACCTCTCCCAGACGCAAAATATATCTACGTAGACAGATTTCTACTCCCCTTGCCGCCACCCTTGCCGCCGCCACCTTCAGAGGAGGACTAAGGAGTCACCTTCAAGCCACAGACGTCGACAGGTAAGACCTCCTCGGGGCTACAGAGACAGAGTCAAGCGACAAATTGCGGTTTGCTTCTTGCTAACTTGGGAGATCAGATTCACTGTTCCGGTTAACGAGGAGGAAGGAGGGTAGGGGAGGTGTAGGGTGGAAAGGGGTGGCTTGGGGTCGGGTTGGGATAGAGGGGAAGGGCGTGGGGGGGGGGGAGTAGGGGATGAAAGGAGGGTGGTGGGGGGGTCAGAGGGGAGGAAGGGTGGGAGATGGGATAAGGGAAGGGGTGAGGGTTGTGGAAGAGGATAGAAGGACACGTGTGGTGGAGGGGATTAAAGTGAGAGGGAAGGGGATGTGGGTAGTTTGGGAGGATGGGGTAGAGACGAAGAGAGGCTGGTTGGAGATGGGTGCGAAAGAGGACAGAAATGGAGACGTGGGGAAGGGCAAAGAAGAGAGAGAGAGAGAGAGAGAGAGAGAGAGAGAGAGAGAGAGAGAGAGAGAGAGAGAGAGAGAGAGAGAGAGAGAGAGAGAGAAGAGGGACGAGTGGAAGAGGGGTCCCAACCGAGGGTTTCTCGATGATTTCACAATGATTTTCGAGATCCTTTCCTTCATTCCTTTGTGGAGACGTTGGCTAAGACACAGGGAAGGCGGAGCGAGACTTAGTGATTTGGTTAAGGTCAAAGGGGGAGAAGAGAGGCACGGAGAGAAGGAAGGGGAGACATGAAAGGAGAGGAAGGTCGGGAGGAGAAAGGGACATGGAGAGAAGAAAGGGGAGGCAGAAAAGGAGGGGAGAGTTGGGGAGGGGACATGGGGAATGGAGATAAAGTAGGGGAGAAAGGAAAGGAAGATGGGGAGAGGGGATTAACTAGGGGGAGGCTGAGGGGAAAATGGGGGAGGAGGGAGATGAGTAAGAGAAGAAAGGAAGGGAAATAGGAGAGGACGGAAGAAGAGGAATGAAGGAAGGAGGAGTAGAAAAGAGTAAAGAGGGAGGTGAAAGAGGAAAAGAGATAGAATAAGGAGGGGGAAGAGAGGAGAGGAAGTGGAAAAAGGATAAGAAGAGAAAGAGGGGGAAAGAAGGAGGGGGGGGGGGGTAGGGTAAACTTCACAGGGGCCTCCGAGCACCCTTTGAGATAAGATAAGGATGGGCAACGAGTAAAGGGAGGAGAAGGAGAATAACCAAATAAGGAAGGAGGAGGGCGAAAGGGGAGGGAAAGGGAGAAGAAGATGGGGGGGGGGGGGGGGGGGGTAAATTGGGAGAAAGCAGCAGTGGAAAAAGATGTGGAGGACAACAAGAAAGAGGATGAAAAAGTACATATGAAAGAAAACATAGGAGAGAAAACAACTAAATAAATAGGAGGGAAAACGATGAGGAGGAAGACGAAGAGGAGGAGGAGGAGGAAGTAGAAGGCGAGAGGAGTAGGAAGAGAAGGAGGAAGAGGACAAAGGGAGAGTAAGAGTAAGAGAAACTTGAGGAGAACAAAACACAGCGCAAGTAGGCGAAGGAAGAAGGAAGGGGAGGAGGAGTATGAAGAGGAGTAGGAGGAGGAGGAGAAGGAGGAGAAGAAGAAGAAAAAGAAAAAGAAGAAGGAGGAGGAGGAGAAGAAAAAGAAGAAGAAGAAGGAGGAAGAAGAAGAAAAGGAAGATGATATGAAGGATGACGAAAAAGAGGAGAAGAAGAAGGAAGGAGTGACGGAGGAAGAGGAGAAGGAAGGGAAGAGGAAGACAGGTGATCCCAGAGAAAGGATCTTTCCCGTGATTAAGAACCTGACAATTCACAAGACGCTGGAACTCTGGACGCTCTCTTGTTAAGACGATGAATAGCGAGCGAAGGAGGGAGGAGGGAGGAGGGAGGAGGGAGGAGGGAGGAGGGAGGAGGGAGGAAAGGGGGAGGAGGGAGGAGGGAGGAGGGAGGAAGGAGGGGGGAGGAGGGAGGAGGGGAGGAAGGAGGAGGGAGGAGGGAGGAGGGGAGGAGGGAGGGAGGAGGGAGGAGGGGGGGAGGAGGGAGGGAGGAGGGAGGAGGGAGGGAGGGAGGAGGGAGGAGGGAGGAAGGAGGAGGGAGGAAGGAGGAGGGAGGAAGAGGAGGTCGGGAAGGGAGAGGGAGGAGAGAGAGGGAGAAAGAGGGGGGGAGGAGAGCGGAGGGAGGAGGGGGGGGGAGGGAGGAGGGAGGGGGGGAGGGGGAAGGGAGGGGGGGGGGAGGGGGAAGGGAAGAGGTCGGGAAGGGGGAGGGAGGGGGAGAGGAGGGAGGAAGGAGGGAAGAGGAAGGGATGGGGTGGGAGGCGAGAGGACGTCGAGGGAGGAAAGAGGAGAAGGGGCAGAGAGGGAGGAGGAAGGGGGCGGGATGTTGCAACCACAGTGGCAGGGTTGCAGTGCACTTGCAGGCGCCGTTAACCCACAGAGAAACCCCTTTTAGTGATCGAGGGTTGGTA
>NC_061848.1:21371690-21376690 GCF_019202785.1 Penaeus chinensis
GGCACGTTAATTGAACTTGATCAGACTTTGGTTTCGTGTAATGCCGGTTGATTGCAATTAATTTCCCATGTGTTTGAATTCGGTAAATTTGGCGATGACTTGGCGTATTTTCGGAAGAGTTCGCAAAAACTTACGTAAGGTTATAGACTATGTTGACCTTATGTAACGCTTCACCTGTCATGTAACGGTTTTTGACACTTGTCATAAGAGGCTATTTGATATTCATGTTATAGCTTCGGTAACAGTTTTTACTCTTGCCTTTTTTACTGGAAAAAATACGATGTTTTTGTTGACACGAACTCGACATAAATAAATTCGGTTAGCAAAAAATAAATATGGTCCAACTTGGTTTCATTTGATGCAGCCCAAGGCAACTTCATGCGTGAGAAAGTTGATTCGAACTTAGTGCTTTTAATGTAAGTTCACTGTGTTTATTTTTTTTTATGGTTCATGTAAGGTAGCCTTTGCCTCTTTCTCTTAGTTTAGCTTGTTATTTTCCCGTTTTTTAAATCTATTTTGTTCTGTTTTAATTCTCTTTATTCTATCTAGTCTTCATTTGTTGTACGTCCCGATTTTTCCTTATTCGGTGAAGTATTTGTTGCTAAAAATATCCCTTTACCAAGGCCGATGTAACAGAATCTCTGTGGTGGAAGCTGTATATTTAGCATATATCTTTTATTCACTGTTTCCATTGTTCTAAAAATAACTCCGTGTTGATAATCATATCAAGTTTTTTTTCCCTCTCTCTCTCTCTCTCTCTCGTTTTTTTTTTTTTTTTTTTTTTCGACCGTCGTTTTGTCCGTGATTAATATGGAATCTCATGCATAGTTACGTCATTGTTTTTCCTTGGTGATACGTGGCTTGGCATTCGCACGTGGAGTGTTGGTGGACACGTGGTTTGGCCGCGCGCAGGTGTTTCCGGAGGGGGGGGGGGGGGCTGACACTTGCTCTTCCATGTGTTAATTGATGTTGCAGGTGTCTGTCTGGGCTTCGCATAGGAAAGTGGAGGTTTGTTTGTCTGTCTGTCTGCTGTCTGCTTGTATTACTTTCTGCTCTCTCTGTATATATCTATCTGTCTATCTACCTATCTATTCATCTATTTGTCTGTATATATATACGTTATTTATTTATTTATATATTTAATTATATATTTATATATTTATTTATTTATTTAGACAAATCTCTCTATCTATCTATCTATCTATCTATATGTCTATCTTCTCTATCTTCTCTTCTCTCCTCTTACCCTCACCTCGACTCCGCCCCCTCAGCGACCAATCCTCTCCTCCTGCTCCTTTCTCTCTCCTTTCTCTCTCCTTTCTCTCTTCTGTTATTCATCCTCCTCCTCTTCTTGTCTTCTCTCGCTTCGTCCTTCCCGCATGCCTTTGAGGGGAAGCCAACAAAGTCGATTAGGAACTGGCTAGCACTGGTTCTCTCTTTCTCTCTCTCTCTCTCTCTCTCTCTCTCTCTCTTTCTCTCTCTCTCTCTCTCTCTCTCTCTCTCTCTCTCTCTCTCTCTCTCTCTCTCTCTCTCTCTCTCTCTCTCTCTCTCTCTCTCTCTCTCTCTCTCTCTCTCTCTCTCTCTATCTCCTCCTCCTCTTCCTCCTCCTCTTCATCCTCCTTTTGTCCTTCCTCCTCTTCCTCCTCCTTTTGTCCTTCCTCCTCTTCCTCCTCCTTTCGTCCTTCCTCCTCTTCCTCCTCCTTTTGTCCTTCCTCCTCCTCCTCCTCTATCTTATTTCCCATTCTTCCTCTTCGTCCTTTCTATTTCTTCCTCCGCTTCCTATATATATATATTTTTTTTTCCCAAAAGGGTAACTAGTTGGTGCCGGTTCTCCCCCCCTGCCTCTCTCCCTCCCTCCCTCCCTCGCGTGGCTTGCGTCAGCGCTTCCTAATTGGCGGTTCGCGAAGATTCTTCTAGAAGTGTGTCGAAACAGTAGTCCCCAGTGGGCCGCCTTATCGGGCTCTGCAGTACTGACGTGTCCTACTTACGCGCGCAGTTCGGGCTGGAGATTCGTTGGTCGTGGGGCGGGGTTGATCGTCGGTGCCTATCTGCCCGTCCGCCGCTCGCTCGAGGTTCTAGCGCTCGGTCTTGCTTTTTTAGCTTTTCTCTCTTTTCTGGCGTTTGTTTGAATCTTTTCTCTTTGTTTTTCTCTATGGTTCTTTATTTTTTTTATGTTTCTGTGTGTGTTACTTTGTGTATGGATGTATATACATATATATATATATATATATATATATATATATATATATATATATATATATGCGTGTGTGTGTATAAATAGGAAGATAAGTATTAATAGACATATAATTATAGACCGCATGTCTCTCTATGTGTTATCTTGTGACAGCTGTTATTTTTTTTATAATTTGTGTGTGTATTCAAGGACTCTAACTGAAAGGAAATCCTTACAAAATTTCATCATTTCACGACATAAAGTGCAAGTTGTAGAAAAAAAGATGTAGATGCCTTGAGGGAGATGTGATTTTGCCATGATCGAGCATCTTTTTTAATCACAGAGCTGGCAGTGATTTGTTAGATAAGAGAGGCTGGATGCTGGTTTGTAATTCCATTATCTTCTCTTTTCCTTCTGTCTGTGGGTGTGCGTTTGTCTGTCTGTCTATCTCTGTCTTTCTCTTCCTCTTCCTCTTTTTTCTCTCTTTCTCTTGTTCTCCCTGTCCCTCTCCCTATTCCTTTACCTATGCTTCTATCTGCCTTTCTCTCTCTCTCATATTCTCTCTCTCTCTCTCTCATATTATCTCTCTCTCTCTCTCTCTCTCTCTCTCTCTCTCTCTCTCTCTCTCTCTCTCTCTCTCTCTCTCTCTCTCTCTCTCTCTCTCTCTCTCTCTCTCTCTCCGTCTCTTTCTTGCGTGTGCATGTCTACCCTGATTTTTGCAAATGCACATAAATGTCTATAGTTTTTTTTTTTTAAAGCTTGTGCAATTGAACTTAATGCAACATCGCCTTGGCTAAGTTGACGAGGACCTCCGTCGTTTCGCGTGTGATTGTGCGTCTTGTGTTCTAGAAAGATTGAAAGCGAGACTGAGAAGAGTTTGATTAGAAGGAATGGGGATAAATAAAGATGATTGTGACTATTGGAAATGATTGTATGGATGATTGTGATGGAAATTGTTGGAATAGAGATAATGGTGATTATGATGATATACCGTCTTTTTTATCGTCGTCGGGGAAAAACGACAGAAAGAAACGGTGAAAGAAAAGTATGAAGAGATGGATAAAGAAATAGATAAATAGTTTACCAAAAAAAAAAGAAAAAAAAAAAAAACTCTTACAGCTTCCAAAACCAGGATGTACGAAATTGAAACCTTCTCTCTCAAAAAAGAAGAACAAGAAGAAGAAGAAGAAGAAAAAGTAAAAAAAAAGAAGTCGCCATTTGGGTTCGTCCGAATGTAGGAATAAGGCGAAAATCGAGAGCAGTATTTGCCAACAGGAAAATCCACGTGTAAATATCTCGTGAAGGAAGATATGGATCAGGTGGATGATCTTGGAGGGAAATGTCCCCGACTTGGCAAGAAAGAGGGAGGAGGAAGAGAGGAAGATTAATAATTCATTGGCGTTACGAGTGTTGTCGTTGTGTTTTTATTTTTGTTTTTTGTTTGTTTTATATATATAATAGTATGCGTCTTAATTTGGGTATTTACAGGATATCCGGTGGGTTTGTTTTGAAAGGAAACTCTTACTTTGTATTACTTGAGGTATCTGTGGTGTAAAAAGAACTTGTGCTCTCTCTCTCTCTCTCTCTCTCTCTCTCTCTCTCTCTCTCTCTCTCTCTCTCTCTCTCTCTCTCTCTCTCTCTCTCTCTCTCTCTCTCTCTCTCTTATCTATCTATCCATCTATCTATCTATCTCCTGTCATCCCCTCTTCACCCCTTTCATTTCCTCTCCCCTCCTCTCTCCCTTTCCTCTCACCTTCTCCTCTGTCACTCTCGCTCCCTCGCTCTCACCTAATTCACAGCGCTCTCTCAATCATTCACAAAAATTGAGACTCTCGCATGACGGAAAAACACTCTCCCTCCCTCCCTCCCTCCCTCTCTCCTTCTTTCTCTCCCTCCCTCTCTCCCTCCCTCTCTCCCCTACTCCCTTCCTTCCTCCTCTCCATGTGCTTGCTTGTCTGCGTCTGTTTTTGCGCGCACAGGAGGGTTTTTTCCGCCTGTGTGTGTGTGTGTGTGTGTGTGTGTGTGTGTGTGTGTGCCTTTGCGCTTGTGGGCCTGTGTGTTCTCATGTGCACCTCCCTGGCTTGCATGTGCGTCCGTCCACCTGTGTGCGTGCGTAGGTGTATGCAAGATCATTAGATATTTTGAGGCTAATTATCTTACAGGTTTGTGTATGAGTGTATGCTCATGTATGTATGTATGTGTGTGTGTGTACATAATGCACCCTTATGTGTATTTATGTATGCTTGCAAATGTATGCAGGTGTGTACGTCCGTCCGTGTGTACACCGCTCTCTCTGTGACCGCGTGCGGCTCTCAGCAGCAGCAACATGTGACGTGGGGGAGTTTTCAAGGTTAAATCTGACAACGCAGAAGGCAGTCAGGTGTGACAGGGGCGGCATGGGGTTGCTAGGTGCCGTTTCTCGCCTTCTCGGGCACGGCCGCTCCTCGCTCTTCTTCTGTTCGCTCCGCCATCACAAACGCTCTCAAAAAAAAGGTAAAGAACGCAGTCAAAGGTCCGTGAAAGGTCGTCTTTTGAGAGGATTTCGTCGATTTTTTTTGGGCGCGGGATGGAGATGCTGGCTCTATTTATTTCTGTTTTTATTTTTTTATATCGTCTTCGAGAGAGCGAGGGAGAGGGCGCGGGAAAATTAAAATTGTAAAACACGTTTTGTTACGGTAACGGTAATGGTGTGGTTTGGGTCACGCTCGCTGTTATTGGGTTCTGGGCAACTCCGATAGACGAGGAAGGAATAAAAAAAGCATAAATAGAACAGAGAAGAAGGGCATAGGAAGTTAACTAAAGTAATCAATAAAAGAAGAGCTTACGG
>NC_061848.1:21389190-21394190 GCF_019202785.1 Penaeus chinensis
GCTGGGGTGGGGGGTAGGGGGTGGGGGTAGTTGCGTGAGGGGGCGGGGGTAGTTAAAAGGGGTGGGGGTAGTTGAGAGGGTAGTTGCGTGAGGGGGTGGGGGTAATTGCGTGAGGGGGTGGGGGTAGTTGCGTGAGGGGGTGGGGGTAGTTGCGTGAGGGGGTGGGGGTAGTTGCGTGAGGGGGTGGGGGTAGTTGCGTGAGGGGGTGGGGGTAATTAAAAGGGGGTGGGGGTACTTGCGTGAGGGGGCGTGTGTGTGTATCTGTTTGTTTGCATGTCTGTCGGTC
Source organism: Penaeus chinensis (assembly GCF_019202785.1). Classification (NCBI taxonomy): domain Eukaryota; kingdom Metazoa; phylum Arthropoda; class Malacostraca; order Decapoda; family Penaeidae; genus Penaeus; species Penaeus chinensis. Next base: position 21,389,477 of record NC_061848.1, read on the forward strand.
TCTGTGTCCACATGTGTATATTCATTTTCATTGATAGCAAGAACACAGACCCGCAGTTAAATATACCAAACGCATCATACCAGATCACACATCTCACGAAAAGAAAAGTAAAACAAAAAAAGAAGAAGAAAAAACCATTAATATCTACCACAAACAAACAACCAAAGAATAAAACAAACACCAAGAACTTCAGGATTCAAAACCGTAAAGGTCAGCTTCCTCAGTCAAAACACGTAAGCATTCTGATCGCTATGATGCCGAGGAGCGAGCAGACTGTCAAAGCGGCCGGGTGCGTCATGAACTAACTCCGTGCGCTGTGGATAAATGTCGGGGTGGGGGGGTGGGGGTTGGAGCGGGGGGAGAGGGGGTGTACGGCGGTGGGGTTCGTTGTAATTGTTGGGGGTTGGGTGTGTAGGAGGGGGAGGGAAGGGGGGTTGTAGATGTGTGGTCCGTTTTGGTAGATGTGGTGGTTGTAGGAGATATGTGGGGGATGGGGGAGGGGGAGGTTGTGGTTGGTGTGTGGTTTATTGGAGGAAATTAGGGGTTTTAAGTGTGGGGGTTATTGTGGTAAATGTTTGGTTTATTGCTGTAAATTGGGGAGTTATAGGAAAGTTGTGGTGGGCGTGGGGGATAGTTGTAGTAAATACTGGCTTTAGGTATTGAGAAAAGAGAAGGAAAAGGCTATGTTGGTATGTATTTGTTGGAGGGCATGTTGCAATATAAAATCAACTGCGATAGTTAGCTGGATTTCGTTCGGTTGCATAAGAGCTGGCGGAAATTGCCAGAAAATTCCCGTGGGGCTGACATCGGGTATTTTCTCGCGGACAAATCTGGGGGAATTTCGTGCGTTCTGGGGGAGAAAAGTGTGGGTTTTGTTCTCGGCAGATGCTGAGGTTTTTCGTTCTGGTTTAGCGTGGGAAAATCTGTTCATTCTTGGCGAAGGGCTGAGGTTTTGTGTCGTCTGCAGGGGGAACACAGCTGCGAGAGGAGGGGAGGGGACTGTTCTCGAAGAATTCTTGTTTCAAATGAAGGAATAAGAAGGAAAACACGTTAAACGAAGGTTAGAGACATACACAAAAAGATAAAAAAATAAATGGAACGTAGCCAAATAAGAATGTAATATATCTGAAGGAATGCGAAGGAGAACTCGATAAAGGAAGATGAAAGCAACACAAAAAAAAAGAGAAAAAGAAGATAAAAAAGAAAAAGGGATAGAAAAGATAAAAAAAAGAAAGGAAAACAGACGTAGCGAGAGAAAGAAATGATATATCTGGCTGCTGTAAATCTTACGTGTGGATGTAATAGTTATGTAAGAGTTAATCCCGGCAGGTGAGATGAGATATGGATTTTAGATAAATATTTCCTTCCTATGAGGCGAATTTCAGGCATGTTGGTTTTGATGAAGGCATTTGTTGGATCATATTTTACAACATCTTGCAGACGGATTTCTTTGGGATTTTATATATATATATATATATATATATATATATATATATATATATTCAGTTGTCATTATTCTTTTTGTTATTATTATCATCATCATCATTTTAATTTTAGTGGTAATGAGAATATTAACAATGGTCACTTTGATAATGACAGGAATTATGATAGTAATAACAATAATGATGATGATAATAATGATATGAATAAGAACAAGAATAAAAACTAAACTAAGAATGATAATGGTGTTAAGAATGAGAAAGATAATATGATAATGATATAATGATGATAATAATGATAATAAAAATAATAGTTAAAATAATAATAATAATAAAAAAAAGTAATAATAATAATGATGATGATGATGATAACAATAAGAATGATCATCTTCATAATAATAAAAACGATAATAATAATATTCATAATAATGTCAACCAGAATGCTATTTATGACATGGCAATGATGAAATGATACGAATGATATTAGTAAGACGATACGCAAACCGGAAATGAATACCCCCAAATATTGGACCATATAAGGAAACGGGAGAAGGAAAAATTAGAAAGAAAGTTTCCCATCTCCTTTGCATCCGTTTTTCGTTTTGGGAATTCATCATTAACACGTCATGAATTACGTCATAGCACTGTACGTTTTGCCTGAAGAATATTGCGTGTAACGGATGCAGAGTGGAAAAGAGTGGAAGGGGAGTGGAGGGGAGTGGGAGTGGGAGAGGGAGAGGGCTAAGGAGGAGGAGTGGGAGTGGGAGAGGGAGAGGGCTAAGGAGGAGGAGAGGGAGTGAGAGTAGGAGAGGGTACGTGGGGATAAGAATCTGACTGACAGAGGAAAAGGGCAGAAAGATTGGTAGAAGAGAAAGACAGAAAGACTGACAGAAGAGAACGACAGAAAGACTGACAGAAGAGAAGGACAGAAAGACTGGCAGAAGAGAAAGACAGAAAGACTGACAGAAGAGAAGGACAGAAAGACTGGCAGAAGAGAAAGACAGAAAGACTGACAGAAGAGAAGGACAGAAAGACTGGCAGAAGAGAAAGAGAGAAAGAAAGGCAATGAAAAAGAAAGAGAGAGAGAGATTAAAAAAAAAACAAGCAGTTAGACCGTAATGACAATAGTGAGCAGTGATGAGCGTAATGAAGTTTGTGAATGGCAGATCTCGGCGTGCATCAGCGCATTGTAATAGCAGGTCCCACGTGATGCGTTATGAACAATAGTGGAACATCTGCGAATGAACACGTGGAGGAGCGATTCTTGGTGGCGGAATTGTCGAAGGGTTGCGTCATTTTTTTTTTCTTTCTTTCTTTTTATCTCTCTCTCGTTTCCTAACCTTGCGCAATTCTCCTCTGGTTGCGCCTGGCACGTTTACGTCATCTCTTCGTGCATTTGCGGTGGGCTGTGATTTTCTCTGACAAGGGAACATGATAAGACGCGCGCTTTCTCGCAGACTTTCGCACTGTTTGCCAAACCCTCTCTCTCTCTCTCTCTCTCTCTCTCTCTCTCTCTCTCTCTCTCTCTCTCTCTCTCTCTCTCTCTCTCTCTCTGTTCCTCACCTGTGGCGTTCAACCTCAATTTCAAATCATATAGTCAATATTTGAAATTCTCTCTCTCTCTCTCTCTCTCTCTCTCTCTCTCTCTCTCTCTCTCTCTCTCTCTCTCTCTCTCTCTCTCTCTCTCTCTCTCTCTCTCTCCTCCTCCTCCTCTTCCTCCTATCCCCCCCCACTCCGTTTCATCTCCTTCCATCACTCACTCCTTCCCCCCTTCCCTCCTTAACTCCTCCCCTTTCCCCCCTTCCCTCCTTCCCTCCTTCCCTCCTTAACTCCTCCCCCTCCCCCCCCCCCTTTCTCTCCACACACCAGCCCCTCCCCCCGACACGCCCCCTAAGGCCTCCCCCCCCCCACCCCACGTCCTGCCCAGTACTGCCGACGGGGGGAGGGGGGGAGGGGGAGTAATGAAGTTGTGATTCGCCCAACTGGGACTCGAGTGAAGAGATCATGCAGTGTGATTTAACCTTGACGTGGATATCCGCTCGGCCTCGGGGGGGGGGGGGATAGGGGAGGAGGGGAGGGGCGAGAGGGAGATGAGGAGTGGGGGGGAGGGGGGAGGGGGGGAGCGGGATGCCGAGGGCGAGGGTGTGTTAGTGGGAAGAGAAGATGTATTGTTATTAGGGTGTTATTTTTGTCCCCTTTTTTTCTTTTTTTTTTGTATTTTTGTGTATTTTTTTTTTTTTTTTGTCGATGGGGATTCTGTGATGGGTATTAGTATTAGCGTTTGGAGTGGTTGTTGATGTTAAGGTTTTCGCTGAGTGTTTGCTGTTATTGCAAGAGGTAGTTAGAAAATCTGCTACTTCTGTTGCTGATGATGATGATGGTGAAGATGAAGATGAAAATGAAGATGAACATGAAGATGAAGAGGAGGAGGAGGAGGAGGAGGAGGTGGTGGTGGTGGTGGTGGTGGTGGTGGTGGTGGTGGTGGTGGTGGTGGTGGTGGTGGTGGTGGTGGAGGAGGAGGAGGAGGAGGAGGAGGAGGAGGAGGAGGAGGAGGAGGAGGACCAGTTGGAAGGGGAGGAGGAATGATAATCATTACGATAGTAATAAGAATAAGAAGCAGATGTAGCGTAAATGAAAGAGGAAAAGAATGAGAAAGAATGTGAAGGAAAACAGAACAGCCAGACTACGGCAGTGCTCGCAACCCTGGCAGTGGGCGGGCGGCGGGAGCGGTCCGCCCGGAGCCGCAGCATCCCCGAAGGAAGGGTTGGCCGGAGCGGAGCCGAGGAGCCCATGTGGCCGAGGGCGCCGCTCAAGTTTTTCCTGTGTCGGCCTGTCGGGGTGTGGGAGGCGCTGGACGAGGCCGGCGTGAGGGGGAGGGGCTGGGGGGTGAGGGGGGGTGAGGGTGGAAGGCGGTCCTTTCATTGGGTTGATGGAATTGAGGGGGTGTGGCGGGGGCGGTACTTGTAAGGAGGTCCCGGTAAAGGTGTAAGAGCGAATGTGTGTGTGCGTGCGTTCGTGCATTTGTCTCCTACGTGTACGCGTCTGGTGTGTGTGTGTGTGTGTGCGTGTGTGTGTGCGTGTGTGTGTGTATGTGTTTGTATGTGTGTGTCCGCGTGTCCATGAGGGAGAGGGAGAGAGTGCGTTTAGTAGAGGTTGACAGGGTTCGTGGTTTAGTATTGTGAAGGCGAGGTGGTGTTCAACACGTACAGGATAAGCTGTGGTGCCGTGTGTGTGGACCGAGATCAGAGAACATGATCTGGCGCGTCGTCTGTTCC
>NC_061848.1:21399190-21411690 GCF_019202785.1 Penaeus chinensis
TTACCTGCTTACGTCAGAAGGTGTGGGAGGGGGGGGGGTAGGTAGGGGGGTGGTCACATGTGATTGGCTTTGATGGAAATGATGACCAACATTTGCCGTTCTTGTTGACAGGATATACGGAACGGCAATTGCAGGCCCCGTTCATTGATAAAGCTCGAGCGCGTGGCCAGTTCGCCTTTTACACGCAACCCGATTTTTTTTCTCCCTCTCCTTCGGATGCTAAGATCTGAGGCGCTTTTCCAACACCGGATCCATTTCATGCTCATATGAATTCATCTTCGAGATTGTCAGTGGAAGGAGCAAAATTTGAGATTATATATACACCCGAAGCCTGTGAACAGAAATAGCAATGGCCGAAATGACGGAATTCCATGAAAGGAGTAACTGGCAACACCGAGCCAACAGATGGCACTGGCGTCGACGTCTATATAAGGGGGTGGAGCGGCACCTCGAGTTCAGTTGGAAGATAACCAGGCTAGTGAGAGAGTCTTACTGAGACCGAGAAAGAAATATTTTTCAAAGACGAACAGGAGACAGCAATAGAGGAAGAGAGATTGTCGTGTCTCTCAATGGTTTACGAGACAGTTTCTTCTACATCGCATTGGAGTACATCAAACACGTGATCAGCATGTGTAAAATTCAGGGGAAGACTGTGTGCACTTGCGGGTAAGTGTGTGTATGTGCGTGGAATCGTGTCAGTTTTTTTTTTCTTGTTTGTCTTTCACTCGACAGATGCCACTATGGTATTGATTTGTTAAGAAGTGTTTAATTGTTCATTTTATGCATAAGAGGTGGTTGTATATTTTATTCAGATAATGATACGATCAGAAAATGAGGATTTCTGTGTTCTTACGTAAGGTAAATTCTTTGGTAATTATCGCGTGACTACCTGTTTCATAACGTGAACCATAGAGAGAAAGGAGGAACAGATGGGAGATGAGTAATAATTTATGCGGTTTATATGAGTCGGCATTTCGTTCCTCGCGAAGGAGAGAGAGAGAGAGAGAGAGAGAGAGAGAGAGAGAGAGAGAGAGAGAGAGAGAGAGAGAGAGAGAGAGAGAGAGAGAGAGAGAGAGAGAGAGAGAGAGAAAAACATTTTTCAAGCAGGAAATGCTTGGCTTAATAAGGAGAAGAAGTAGAAGAAAAAGACATTGGATTACGTGGAAGAAATACGCCATGTTTCTCTAGAGTAGGGGGGGGAGAGAAGGTGGGGGAAGGGGGGAATGTTGATAAACAAAGGGCAGGAAAAAACGAGTTTGAATCGTGCATGACTCCTTTGTAGTCTTTTTTAGGGGGTGGGGGGAGGGGGGGCGTCCCTATCAAAGTGAACTGCAGTTTTATTAACATAATTGTGTCTTGTCTTTGGTGTTGCTTTGCCTTTGATTTCATCATTTGTTTATTCGTTATTACCATTGTCATTCATGCCATTATCACAGCTGTTGTTACGTCATCATTTCACTACGATTTATTCAATGATTGATATATATATATATTATTCTATCATGATTGTCAATTATCCAATATGTTCTGTTATAGACTTGCTTATGATAATTGTTATTATGATATCGTACTTGATGTTGATTATTCAAGTTGGCCTGTGATTGATTATTGTATGACCAAACTGTATTTGTTATTGTTAATGTAGTATAATTATAATTATTTATACGATACACTCTATTCTTAATCGGCTTATGACTGTGATTATCATTTATTATTTATTATTATTTTTTTTTTCATCATATGTTTATTGTCTTCTACGTCATCCCGTTCTTCCTCCTCTTCCTCCTGATTCTCCTTATTCTCCTCCTTTGCCTTCTCACCTTTTTATCCCACTCTTTCACTGCCTCTTCCTTATCCTCATCGTGTCCTTTTCACCCCACTACTCCTCTCCTCTCTCCTTTTCTCTCCTTCACATCTTCCAATCTCAATACCTTCCTTCTCCTCTCTCTATTTTCTCTATTTCTCTTACTTCCTCATCCTCTTTCTTTCCTCTCCTCCTTCTTCATTCTTCTCCTCTACTCCTCCTCCTCCTCCTCCTCCTCCTCCTCCTCCTCCTCCTCCTCCTCCTCCCCTCCTCCTCCCCCTCCTCCTCCCCTCCCTCTTCTTTCTTTCCTTCCTCCTCCTCCTCCTCCTCCTCCTCCTCCTCCTCCTCCTCCTCCTCCTCCTCCTCCTCCTCCTCCTCCTCCTCATCCTCCTCCATTTCTCCTACCTCCTCTCCTTCCTTTTCTTCTTCTTCCTCCTCCTCCTCCTCTCCCTCTTCTTTCTTTCCTTCCTCCTCTTCCTCCTCCTCCTCCTCCTCCTCCTCCTCCTCCTCCTTCTCCTCCTCCTCCATCTCTCCTTCCTCCTCTCCCTCTTCCTTTTCTTCTTCTTCTTTCTTTTCTTCATCCTCCTCCTCCCCCCCCCCCTCCCCCCTCTCTCTCCATCCCTAGGAACAAATTGATATTGGAAGAAGACAAGTCGATCTCCAGCCAGCTATTCACTAGTCCTCGGAGGGAGAGGATCGTAGCTTTGACATTCTGTGGCCCTTGCTTTGCGTGCTTGACTTGCTTGCTTGCTTAAAGAAGGGGGTCGTGGGAAGCGGCGGTCGTGTGTGTGTGTGTGTGTGTGTAGGTTCATGTCGTGCGTGCGTGTGTGTGGCTGCGTGTTGATGTGTCTTTGCTTGTGGTATTCGTCTTTGGGTTTGGTTTTATTTGTTTGTTTGTTTGTCTGTTTATGTGATTATTTGTTTATATATATATATATATATATTTTTTTTTTTTTTTTTTTTTTTTTTTTTTTTTTTTTTTTTACGTTTGGTTGGGTATGTGAGTGCGTTTTTCTGTTTATGGAAGGAATGGTTGCAGTGGTCGGTGCCAGAGGTGCCAGGGGAGTGCCATCTTGTGGCATCTCGTCGCCATGGCAGAGGCAAAGGAGGGGGAGGGAGGGGGGGGGGGCGGTTGTAGCAGATAACCACCACACCCGATGCTCTCTCGCTTCCCGGTGGGCATTTGTTTTCTCTTGCTTTATCTTTGTTTTTGTTTTTTTAATGTATTAGGTTGCATTTTTTTTTCTTCTCTTATCTTATTCACGTCACTCCTCTTTGTTGTTTAATCCTTCCTTTCCCCTTCTCCCTCTTTCTGGTCCTTCAGCCTTCCTTCCTCCTTTCTCCCTTTCCTCGACCCGTGTCTCCTTCTTCTCCCTTCTCCCCCTCCGTGTCAACGCTCTCCTCCTCCTCCTTTTTCTCTTCCTCCTCTTCCTCTTCTTCCTCCTCTTCCTCCTCTTCCTCCTCTTCCTCCTCTTCCTCCTCCTCCTCCTCCTCCTCCTCCTCCTCCTCCTCCTCTTCCTCCTCCTCCTCCTCCTCCTTTTCCTCCTCCTCCTCCTTTTCCTCCTCCTTTTCCTCTTCCTCCTCCTCCTCCTATTCCTCCTCCTCCTCCTTTTCCTCTTCCTCCTCCTCCTCCTCCTCCTCCTCCTCCTCCTCCTCCTCCTCCTCCTCCTCCTCTTCCTCCTGCTCCTTTCCCCCCCTCTCTTCTTCCTCTCCTCCCCTCCCCTCCCCTCGTCCCCAGCTCCGGGTACATTTCCCCTTCTCCCGGAGTCTCGTGCAGTGTCCGAAGGGGCTCGATCGATCGCCCGGCACTCGCACCATCAGCGTCTACCAACTTTAACGAACGGTGACGTCGTTGATGACGTGGGCGATGACGTAAGGCGATTCAATCGAGACATTCCTTATACTCCTCGCTACTTTTCTGTCTCGTGTTTACCGTCCTTTTTCTTGTCTGGTTCCCTATCTTCCTCTTGTATATTTCGGTTTTGAACGCGAGCGCGCGTGTGTCTTTTCTCTCTCTCTCTGTCTCACTCACCCACTCACTCACTTACTCACTATTTTACTCACTCACTCACTCACTCACTCACTCACTCACTCACTCACGTGCTTGAGAAAGAGACATAAAACCTTTGACCTTGGCGAGTGGGGGGGGATTCGTGGTTTTGAGAGGGAGGGGGGGAAGGGACGAGGAGGGGGGAGACCAAGGGAAAGGTTGTTTCGTTTCAATCAGAATAAATATTTTAGGCTCAATGACCCGAGGAGTCACGTGCACACGAATAGATAAACACGCTCGACGTAAACACACTCGCCGCCATCTCGTCTACCCTCGAGAGAAAATTACTTGACCCAGGCGTGCGGACGTGCACGTAGTTCGGGTCTGACAGTTATTATTTTATTCCTCTATTCTCCAAAGTGTCATTCCACGCTTTGTAGTGTCGTGTCCCGTCCTGGCATGGCATGTGACACAGTGCTAGTGACAGAGCGTGCGGGCGTCATGGCATCTCGCCCCGGCGCGGGGGACCTGACACTTGAGCAGCTTCAGCCTTGGCGACCAATACCTTTGACTTATTCCCTGGGTCGCTTCGCCGAGCGCGTGGCCCGTGCTTCCTCGTCCGAGTCGGTGCGCCGGCTGCGTCCGCCTCCGGGCTGGGCTCGGCGTCGCTCCGGTCGGTGCGCTCGTCACGTTTCGGGTTATGGCTGGGGAGAATATAATGTATCTGTTTTATATATATATATATATATATATATATATATGTATGTATGTATGTATGTATGTATGTATGTATGTTTATATATGTATACATATATGAATACATATACATACACACATGTATATGTGTATATGTATATGTATATATATGTATATATGCATATGCATATATATACATATATATATACATATATACATACATATATACATATATACAAACATGTATACATACATGTATACATACATATATACATACATATATACATACATATATACATACATACATACATATATATATATATATATATATATATATATATGCATCTTCCCCTCCAACTATTTACGTACACGTAAAGGCAGGTTATATTAGCAAAACCTTGACAAAGAGTACTTTGACCGAATAAAGGACCCAAAAGAGTGCCTGGTGCAGTGCCTGCCCCAAGGCGGATCCTTTGGGGCCCTCCCGGCCAGCGGCGGCGTTGCACTGGTGCTGTGATATCACGTGCTCAGCGCCTGATGCCAGCTCGATCTGGCGCATCTTCAACATAACTCATCGAGCGGTGGGTGCCAGTGCCAGGAGGCAGCCAGCGCAAGCAGGAGGGATAAGGAAGAAGGGGAGGGCGTGGACGGGAAGGAAGGAAGGGGCGACAGGCAGAAAAAGAGGGAGGGAAGGAGAGGAAAGGAAAAGAGAAGAGAGGAGGAGGAGAAGAAGACGTGGAAGAAAAGAAGGGAGGGGAGGAAGAAGGACAGGGCAAGAGAGGGAGGGTTAGAGTTCCGAGAGAAGGACGCAAGGAGAGACGAAGAGAGGAAATCCGTAAATGAAGTAAGAAGTAAGAAAGGAGAAATGATTAACCTGTTTTCCATTCCACATTACGTAGGGATAGAATGATGGAGAAAAAGGAAAACGAAGAAAAATAAAAAAATCAGAGAAACGGTTATATATATTGCTGAATCTCACAGCCCGGTATTCTCATGGGCAACTGTATTCGTGTGTATGTGCTGGCTCATGTTTGAATGTGTATGTCTGCCTGCTTACGTGTGTGCGTGCCGTGCTTTCATCCTCGACCCTACTGCCCGGTTAAGTGCTTGGGGCGGCAAATAGGGTCATCATTATTATTATTATGTCTTCTACTGAACCAGGGTTACGTCGCGCCTATGTTGTCTCACGTCGCCCGAGTGATGACTTCGGGTACAAGGCCTGTTTACTTTTAGTTGGCAGAAAAATTGGTGCTTTGAGTGGGAAGTGCACGCTCATGCCTCCGAGTCATAGTCATATCCCTGCCCCTCGGAGTTGGAGGAGGAGGAGAAGAGAGAAGAAGAGGGAGGAGGAGGAGGAGAAGGAGAAGGAGAAGGAGAAGGAGAAGGAGAAGGAGAAGGAGAAGGAGAAGGAGAAGGAGAAGGAGAAGGAGAAGGAGAAGGAGAAGGAGGAGGAGGAGGAGGAGGAGGAGGAGGAGGAGGAGGAGGAGGAGGAGGAGGAGGAGGAGGAGGAGGAGGAGGAGGAGGAGGAGGAGGAGGAGGAGGAAAAGGAGAAGGAGAAGGAGAAGGAGAAGGAGGAGGGATGAAGAAGAAGAGGAAGAGGAAGAGGAAGAGGAAGAGGAAGAAGAAGCATAGGAGGGAAGGGGGGAAGGGAGGAGGAAAGAAGGGAAGAAATTGGAGGAGAAGAGGGGGAAAAGAATAAAAAGAAAAAAGAGAGAAGGAGGAGGAGGAAGGAGACCAATGATGGATGCAAGGAGCAGGGGGGGGGGGGGGGGGGGGTCGCGGGCGTCGCACAGGAAGTTGCATGTCACCTCGACGGGCGGAAAGGACAGAGTTGATCTTGTCTTGTAAGTTCACTCACTCATGGACTTCCTTGCAAATAAACGTATCAGGAAAAATACCGTTAAAAGGCGATGTGTATATATATATATATATATATATATATATATATGTATGTATGTATGTATGTATGTATAAAGAGAGAAAGAGAGAAAAATCAAAAAGAGGAATGATAAATAAAAACAGAGATAGATAGATAGAGAAAGATCAAATAAAAGGAAAAGGTTAAGATAAAAGAAAGCAGAAATAGAAAGGAATTGAGAGAGGAAGAAAGACAGAATGAATGAGTGAGGAAGGGAACAGAAGAGCGGAAAAGAAACATACATTCCATTGCTTGCAAGTGTTGAATTATTCGTCGGGAGAGAACACCCCCCCCCCCCCCCACACCAGGAGGCCCCACAGTGCATTAGCAACAACTCCAATCAACAAGCATGCATTACAGGCCGCCTAAACGACCGTCATTTCTTTATTAGAAAGCAAACGAGTGCTTCACCAAGGAAATGCATTTGTATTTCGAACGCTTCGCCGGGGAAATGCGTTTATTTCGGAACGCTTCGCCGGGAAAAGGGTGTTTGAATATCGAACGCTCCACCGGGGAAAAGCATCTGCATTTCGGGCATTTAAACAATCCACTTTAAATGCCAACCAGCCCTGGGTACGTCTTGATAACAGGAATCCTCTCGATCTCGAATTGGTGGGTCCAGGAAGTGTCCGGGAACGCAAGGCGAACCTCTCCTGGCCGGACCCGCGGGACAGGACGGCCGCTTGTGTCGTCGGCGGCGCGGGGCCTCGGATGTCGTTGTCGGTTTTTTTTTACTTGTTTTTTTTCTGTTTTTTTTCTGTGTTGTTTTTTTGTTCCGTGTGTCTGCCTTCGTATCCGGATTCTTTTCCCTTTCTCTCTTTCTCTTATTCAAGTTTTGTATTAATTGGTGTGTGTGTGTGTGTGTGTGGAGAGAGAGAGAGAGAGAGAGAGAGAGAGAGAGAGAGAGAGAGAGAGAGAGAGAGAGAGAGAGAGAGAGAGAGAGAGAGAGAGAGAGAGAGAGAGTTAATCACCAGCATGTGCTTTCTGGGCACAGGTGGTACCTGTGAGCTAAATGTGTTCCTGAGCATTTTCGGAATTTATTTTGTTTATTTGTTTTTTTATTTAATTGCCTGTTTGTTTATCTATTGATTTATTTGTTGAGTTGTCGAGACACAAACCAAGAGAACCGACAGGCGGAAAGGGCGAGGCGAAGACGGCGGCGCGGGTCTTTGCGGGGCTTCGGGCGGCGGCCATGGAGGCGAGGGCGAGTCTGCCGGGCCTTACTGGGCCAGCGTGCGAGAAGCCAGGGCGCCGTGCTTATCCTCGGATCGCGGCCGCCGCCAAAGGCCTCTGATCTGCGCCTTCCTCCTCTTCCTCGTCCTCTTACTCTTCCTCATCTTCCTCCTCCATCTCCTTTTCAGTTTCCTACTCTTCCTCCACTTCCTCCTCCTCTTCCTCTACTTCCTCCTCCTCTTCCTCTACTTCCTCCTCCTCCTCCTCCTCATCATCATCCTTTTCTTTCCTCTCCTCCTCTACCTCCTTTTCTCTCCTTTCCTCCTCCTCCTTTTCTTTCCTCTCTTCCTCCTCTTCCTCCTTTTCTTTCCTCTCCTCCTCCCCTTCGTGCTTCTCCACCTCATCTGTCCTCTTACTCTTACTCCCCCCCTTTTTAATTCTCTTGTTGGCTTTTCGTACATCCCTTTATCATTTTCCTCCTCATCTACTCTTCTTTCTTATTCAATTTCTTCGACTTTCCAACTCTCCCCCTTTTTTTTGCTTTCCCCTTTTTGTTCTCTTCATCCGTAAGAAGCCACTACAACTTCACATTATTCTTTTTGTTCTTTTTTTTCTTTACAATAGTTCGAGAGGATTTGAGGCAGTCCTGCTCTGGCATTTCTCCAACTCTCTCTTTTTTTCTTCTTCTTTGTTTTTCTTTTTCTTGTTTTTCTTACCCCTGAGAATGTCCCCGCGTTGTTTCGTTGTTTCTGGTCTTTCACTGTCGCTCTACTCTGCGTGTGACGGAGTGGGGGTGGGGTTAGGGAGGAAGTAGCAGGCATTTGATGAAGAAGAAATACAGAGACATTGTTGGAATGCTTGTGGAGGGCGCTCGACGAGCCTTTTGCGGCGGGACGGAGATCGTTTTGTTATCTGGGTCTCCGAATGCCCTTCCCGCTCCCGTAACCTTCTCCCCCGTCCGATTCCATAACAGGAGTACCTCCTTATCCCCTTCTCCCTCCCCTATGAGGCTCCTCCTCCCTCTTCCGCCACATTAAAACTCCTTCTTCCTACCCCCCCCCCCACCACTTATCGGAAGCTCCGTCCTCCCGTCTACCTCCTCCCCGCCATATAATCCCCTCCCCCTCCCCATTCCCGCCCCAGCCCCCATGACGAGAAAGCCCCCAAGGTCAACGGAGGGCCGGCCGGAGGAGGGCCCTTAGGCAGATATTTTCGGGATTCTTTCTGTTTTCGAGAAGGAGAGTGTTAGATCGGCGGGAAGGCTTTTGAGCCGAGCGGAGAGGCCCTCGAGCCGCTGGAGGAGGACTCGACGTGGGAGAGGCTTTGGTTGGGGAGGTGGAGCTTGACTGGAGGAGGGGGAGGGGGCTGGAGGAGCGCCGAGTCTCCGGTAGGACTAGGAGTGGTTGATGGCGGCCGGGAAGGAGGAGGAGGAGGAGAGGCAGTCCTTCTCGAGGGCACCGGACGCCCGTCTCCCGTCGCTCCGCCAGCTCCAGCTACGGGAACAACAGAAGATTATCAAAAGGAGAGGTGAAGGAAAAAGGAAAAAAGAGAAAGGGAAGGAAAAGGCGGAATCGAAAACAAAGAAGGAATGTTAGTGACCTTATGAGAGGCCAGGGTCAAGGAGCTCTCGTGTCCCGACCGTGTGAAAGGCCATTACTCCAGGAAGGAGGGAAAGATAGAAGGAAGGAAGGAGTGACCGACACTTTTTCTGAGGCGTGTCTCCGGGAAGAAGTATTATGACCGCTGGGGTCAGCGCGACGCCATGGGGTCACGCTGCTCCTCGCACGCCAAGGCCGATGACAAGTGGGTATTCAGACGAAAAAATAGAGAAAATGAAAAATATCAAACGTGTTCCCCCCCCCCCCCTTTTTTTTTTTAATTTTAGTGAGTGACAGATGGGAGTTGATCAGTAGAAAGAGGTGGGCGGAGTTGGGTCGCAGTGGCGTAGAGAAGTAAGCAAGAAGCCAAGTCGCGGGGTCGTTGGAGGCGCCCCGTCAGCGCTGAAGTCGCACCGAAGCGCCCGAGTCATCACAGGTCAAGAAAGGACGACCCAATGCAAGCAAGAAAGCAAACAAGATGACTGTACTTCCAACGGCGGACGCTTGCAACCGACATCCACGCCCACGGACCGACGGACGCAAGCAAGCAAGCACGGACACACGCACGAACGCACGCACAGATCGATCGATGGCGAGACTTGCAAACTCATGCTGATTGTGTCGATTCCGCCCAGTTTGTCGTGTTTACGTTTCGATTCCGAGAACGAGAACGATTTTTATTTTTTTCGCTTCTCTTCAAGACTTTCTGGACGATACGTCGAGAGAGAGAGAGAGAGAGAGAGAGAGAGAGAGAGAGAGAGAGAGAGAGAGAGAGAGAGAGAGAGAGAGAGAGAGAGAGAGAGAAGCCGTACGACTACGGGTTGTTTCGACGAAGACGTGGCGCTAATGCCTCGGTTTTACCTCGTGCTTTTCTTCCTGTTGCACATTTGCAATACGAAGAAGGAGGGGATTACGAGTGTGTGTGCGCGTGCGTGTGCGTGCGCGTGCGCGTGTGCGTGCGCGTGTGCATGCGCGTGTGCGTGCGTGCGTGTATGTACGTGCTTGACCTTTACTCTACGTGTTCCTAGAGTTGTATTGACTTCATTTTTTTGGAATATCGTCAACCCTGGCTTGACTTGGGGTCAGCAAGGCCGCCGCTGCACGCTGAAAGGTCGTCCCTCCGCGTCAAGGCCGCGCGCAAGGGTCTTCGCGTGTGAACTTTTGTTAAAGCCGATCGCGAGGATGTCAATTGGGGAATTTGACTTTTTGAAGTCTTTCATCCTTCCTCCGGGTGTCGACGACCAGGGAGCGAGATGTAGGTCGCGGGGAGGAGGGGGTGGAGGTGGAGGTGGAGGAGAAAGGGGAGAAGAGGAGGACGAGGAGGAGGAGGAGCTGGAGGGGAAGGGGAAGTAGGCGGAGGTGGAAGAGGAGGAGTAGGAGGAGGCGGAGGTGGAAGAGGAGGAGGAGGAGGAGAAAGGGGAGAAGAGGAGGAGGAGGAGGAGGAGCTGGGGGGGAGGGGGAGGAGGTGGAGGTGGAAGAGAAGGAGGAGAAAGGAAAGAGGAGAAAGGGGGGAGGGAGGAAGGGGGTAGTGGTGGAGAAGGAAGTGGGAGTCGAAGTAAAAGTAGACGTGGAGACGGAGGAAGAGGCGGAGGTGGCAGTGGAGACATTTGGAATGGGAGCGATGGTGGTGGAGGTGTGTTGGTGAAAGAGGAGGATAAAGCGAAGGAAGTTGTGGTGGAGAAGAAATCGAAGAGGGTCGGTCGCGGTGAATGTCACGTGACCGGCATTAGCTTGGTGTGAACGTGACTCTCCCGTTTTCTCTCCCACTTCCACGGGGAAGCGGAAGGGGAACTAAAATATTCCCCCTCGCTTCGGCCCCCGCTGACGAGCAGACGAGGGACAGCGGTCGGTCGGTCGGTCGGTCGGTCGGTCGGTCGGTCGGTCGGTCGGTCTTCCAGCGTGGCACCAAACCCGTTTCAACTAATTTCCCATCTAAGCAGGTCTGCTGGCGATCCGGTCCCTCCACCACTTTTTGCCGCTCGCGAGGGGGGGGGGGGGGAGAAGGACGTCTCAACCCCCCTACATCTCTCTCTCACGTCTACCAGGCCGCATTCTACGCATACGCACGTACGCCATTCGGGTCTAGGGGGTCGGGTGCAGTCGTTCTGCTCGGTTGGATGGGTGGATAGGTGGACGGGTGGACAGGCGGCGGGGTTGGCCTGTCGTTTAAAAGGCCATGCATCCAGTCAAGGCGGAAGGAAGGAAAGATTTGCCTTTGGTTACGCAAGCACTGACAAGGAGGTGGATACGCCTCGGGAAATAAGGCACCCGATCGTATTCTCAGGAAATGTTCGTAAGAAAGCAAACTCATCATGTCCTTCATACTGCTTGTGTAACCAAGAGGATTATCTGCGAGAAAGATACTGCATTACGTAAAAGAGGTAGGAAACGGTATATGAAAAAGCAAGTTAGTCTTTTGGAAATGTTCCGCCTGTGTGCCTTAGAACTCCCGCTGTTCCTCGGAGGAAGGACTTGCCTCCCGCCATGCCCGGGCTCGAGCCTGCCAGGCCGCGGAAACCACAGGATGTGTAAGTCTGTAGCAAGTTCTGCTGTGGTAGGGAGTCATTCACGATGTTTGTACAGACCTACAATCATAGTCACATGCTGACGTACACATTCACTCACCCGCACTCACACACTCACACTCACTCACACCAGCGAATGCCAGCTCGGCTAAGCCCTGTGGCTGGTTGTCCTGCAGGTTACCTGAATTGGGTCGGGCCAGCGGCGGCGCCTCCAGCAGCGGTGGCAGCGGCGTCGTGTGCAGCGGGGCGTGGACCGCGTCGCCGGCCGTCAAGCCGCTTGCGCTCGTGCCCTTGGACCTCGCCTCGCCCGTGACCTTTGACCCCGGCGCCCCCCCGTCGCGCGCCCCCGCCGACCCCCAGTCCGCCAGCGCAGCCTCCGCGGGGCACGAGGACCGGCCGGGCACCTCCGCCGACGACGCCCTCAGGAAGGAGCTCAAGGAGCCGCACGGCGAGGAGGCCCCCGACGCCTTCCCCGGCAGCCTGCACCGCAAGCGCAAGGAACACGCCGACGGCAAGGAGGGCGGCGAGCACGACCCCAAGTTTATCAGGTATCTCACCAGCGAGAGAGGCGCGAGCCAGAGAGAGAGAGAGAGGCGCTAAGCAAAAGAGCGAAAGACTAGGGCATGATTTTTTACACTTTGTATTATTGTTCCTATTACTTTGTTATATACTGTATCGCTGTTTTTTTTTTTTTGTACTGGCTATGCTGTATATTTGATGAGTGTCACCCGTACTGCACTTGAGTGGAGGAAAAGGCATTCGCTGGAAGTCTTTGTGTTTGTCCCTCTTAGCTTGC
>NC_061848.1:21416690-21426690 GCF_019202785.1 Penaeus chinensis
CTCTCCCTCTCCCTCACTCTCTCCCTCACTCTCTCTCTCACTCTCTCCCTCACTCTCTCTCTCTTACTCTCTCTCTCACTCTCTCCCTCCCTCTCTCCTTTACTCTCTTCCTCACTCTCTCCCTCACTCTCTCTCTCACTCTCTCCTTCCCTCTCTCCCTCCCTCTCTCCCTCCCTCTCTCCCTCCCTCTCTCCCTCCCTCTCTCCCTCCCTCTCTCCCTCCCTCTCTCCCTCTCCCTCCTCCTTATTCCAATTACTCCCTCATGCTTTTGCAATTTCTTCCTCCCTTCCATGCGTGCAAGTGCAAGCCCTCACGCGACAATGTTCAGCCTAATAACCCCGCCATCTTTCTCTGCCAACAGGAGCTGCTGGTGGGTCCAGGTGTCGGCCCGCTGTTGTCACCCGCCTCGCCGGACGACTCTCTGCCCTCCACGCAAGACGAAGACGAGGATGCCACGTCACAGGTGAGGAACAGAGAGAGAGAGAGAGAGAGAGAGAGAGAGAGAGAGAGAGAGAGAGAGAGAGAGAGAGAGAGAGAGAGAGAGAGAGATAGAGAGAGAGAGAGAGAGAGAGAGAGAGAGAGAGAGAGAGAGAGAGAGAGGACTGAAAGAGAAGGAGGGAGGGATAGAGAAAGAGAGGAAAAAAGAGAGAGAAAGAGAGTCAGTCTTTTTTTTTGTTTTTGTTTCTTTTCTTTTTGTTTTTCTTTTTTCTTTTTTTTAAGGAAGGTTCATGGATCTGAATGATTGATAGCGTCCTCTGCGTCCGCCTGGGCACTCCTTCGCCTCCGCCTCTCTCGTTCTATTTATCTTTGTTATTTGGATTCGCTTTTTCGTTTGGGGTTCGGGGTCCTCTTTTTTCGGGGGGGGGGGATCTTGGTTTTTGTTGTTTCTTTCGATTTTTATTTTCATATCGATTTTTGAGTATTGCTCTACTTCAGTATATATCTTTACCTTTACCTTCCTCATCCTCCTCCTCTTCCTTCTCGTCCTCCTCTTTTTCCTCTTTCATCCTCCTTCCCTCTTCCTCTCTTCTTGATTTTTATTACTCGACGTGTTTGCGGGAGAGAGAAAAAAGAGAATGGAAGGCAATAAAAGATGTTTCCTTACGTAATGACTATTTGTTGACTATAAGTTGATTATATACATTAAGATGACAAGATATGCAGTCTGGGTTTTGCTACTCGGGCTATATATAAATATATATATATATATATGTATAATGTATATGTATATATATATGTATGTATGTATATTTGTATATGATATGTATATATACGTATACACACGCATACATACATACAAGTATGTATATATACATACATATGTATATATAACATATATACATATATAATACACACACACACACACACACACACACACACACACACACACACACACACACACACACACACACACACACACACACACAAACACAATCAAAGAGAAACTTGACTCTTTGGACTTGGATGAACAAGCGCACAGACTGTTAGTTTAGGTCACTCCACACAGACCAAAGAAAGCACCTTCACCACGACCGATACCCAACACATAGATAGACACAAACACTGAGCCCAAAGAGACGGCTCTCCGGAGCCCGTCGCCGCGCCCCGACCGCCCCCCCAACCGCCTGTCGCTCCCCCAGAGCCCCGGGAGCAGCTGCGTGTCGGCGCAGGACTACTGGGAGACCGGCGGCGAGAGCGACCTGCGCGACGAGAGCGAGCGCGACGAGGAGGAGGAAGAGGAGGACTTCGGCGGAGGAGGAGGAGGAGGAGGAGGAGGAGGAGGAGGAGGAGGTCTGGGAGGAGTGAACGACAGCCACGAGGAGCGACGTCTGAACGAGCGCTCGTTCCCCCGCTCGTACCCGCAGTCCTCGCGGCGGCCGAGGCGGCGGACCAAGAAGAGGCACCACAGCCACAGCCCACAGGTAGGCGGACGACGCCCCCGCGGCCCTTGCTTTCCCACCCCCCTGGCTCGTCCTTCCTTCCTGGCTCCGTCCTTCCTTCCATCTCGCCTGCATTCCCCCCTCCCTCCCGCCCTTTCTTCCCACCGATTATTTATCCACCTTTAGACTACATGCACATCGTCCTTTTCTTGTTTCCTTGCCCTTTCCAACTCCCCCCCCCCCCCCTTCTCCCTTTCTCCATTCTTCCCCTTTACCTTTTCTCTCATCCCTCCCCTTCTCTTCCCTTCCCTCCATTTTTGGGGGAGGGGAAGAGGGGGGAGGGAGGGGAGAGCGCTGCATAGACGTGACACAGACGAGTGCAGTAGTTACTTCATGACGCGGGGAAAGGGCCATGTACGGACGAGTTTATCTTTGGCTCGGCTATGCATTGGGGGAGGGGGAGGGGGTGGGGGGGAGGGTGCGGTTGTTTGTGCCAGTGAGGAATGGCGTCTGTTTGTTTGTTTGGTATTTCTGGGTCTCTCGCTCTCTTTCTCTCTCTCGCTCTCGCAATATCTTCATCTCCATCTCCGTCCTTCCATCCGCCCTTCCTTGCATCTCATCCTTCCTCTACCTTTTCCTCTTCTCTCCTCTCCCCCCTCCCACCTTTCCCATACCTTATCCCCCACCCCCACCCCCTCCGCCTCACCCTCTCCCTCTCCCCCTCTCCCCCACCCCCTCCGCCTCTCCCTCCGCCTCTCCCTCTCCGCCTCAACCTCTCCCCCAACCCTTTTACTCTCACTCATAGCTGCAGTAAACAATGGTCCCTTAGCACCTGCACGACTATTCCTGTGCATCCCCGCGCCCTCGCCCTGAGTTGGCAGGGTCCACGTGCGCCGGAATGAGAGGGGAGGGGAGGGGAAGGGAGGGGAGGGGGGGTTGTGGGTTCCTGTGTACGTGACAGGTGTAATTTGCTCTCTTCGGGCGTCGGCACTTCTCTCTCCGTTCCCCGTTTTCCGTTTTGTTTTTTTCTCGCTCTTTTTCTTCTCTCACTTTTTCTTCTATCTCTCTCTCTCTCTCTCTCTCTCTCTCTCTCTCTCTCTCTCTCTCTCTCTCTCTCTCTCTCTCACTCTCTCTGCTTTCGTTCTCTCTCTCTCTCGCTCACTCTCTCTGCTTTCGTTCTCTCTCTCTCTCTCTCTCTCTCTCTCTCTCTCTCTCTCTATTTATTTCATTTATTTTGTTTATTTCCCCGTCTTCTCCGTCTTAACTTCTGACCCTGTTTTCCTCGCCCCCCCTTTCCCCTTAACCCCCCTCCAACTCCCCCCCCCCTTTCGCCTCCCCCTCCCCCCCCTCCCCTATCTCGCCTCAGCACACGTGTTGGTGTTAGCCATCGAGGGGAGGGGGAGGGGAAAGGGAGGGAGGGAGGGGAAAGGGAGGTAGAGGGGAGGGAGGGAGAGGGGAGGGAGGGGAGGGGAGGAAGGAGGGAGGGAGGAAGGGGGGATGTGGAACTACCTCCCTACCTTGCACTCACGCTGCTCCACATAGCCCGAGGGTGCCAACGATTTGCAAGCGGCATCATTCTTGGCACTAGAACGAGGAGGTGTTTGTGTGAAGGTGTATGTGTGTGGGGGGGGGGTGTATAGGGAGGGGGGAAGGAGGAAGGGGGTGGGGGGGGCAGGGCAGTGCCTCGGTTTTCCTTTTCCTTTTCGGTTCATCGTCAGCGTCCGTTTTTCTTTTTCTTTTTGTTTATTTGTGTACTTTTATTGTTATTTATTTTTATATATTATTTTTTTTTCTCTCATTCTCCTCTATCTCTTTTCCGTCCTCTCTCTTTATCCCCTCACCTGTCCCAACTCTACCCCCCCCACCCACCCCCCGCTCGATCTCCTCTCCTCCTCCTCCTCTTCCTTCTCTTTCTTATTCCCTTCACTTTCACGATTTTCTCCCTTCGTGCTGTTTCTTCTCGCCCGTGTTCCTCTCACCTTCTCTTTCCCTTCCGCTCCCTCTCACTTTCGCTGCTCTATTCCCTCCCCTGCTTTACCCCCCTCCCCTTCCCCTTCTCTACCTCCACCCCTCCTCCCTTCATTCCCCTTTTCTATCCCCTCCCCCCTCCCTTCTCCCTCCCCCTCCCTTTTCTACACCCTCCCCACTCCCTCCCCCCTTCTCTACCCCTTCCCTACTCCCCCCACTCCCTCCCCACCTTCTCTATCCCTTACCCTCTCCCTACTCCCTCCCCTCCCCTCCCCTCCCCTCCCCTCCCCTCCCCTCCCCTCCCCTCCCCTCCCCTCCCTTCCCTGGCACCCCTCCTCATTTTTTATTCTCGTCTACCTTCTGTGACCGGCCAAACGCAATGGCGGAAAGCTCGCCGATTTACCTTAGTGCGCGACTTGAGATTGTTTTATAATTCTTTCTCTTCCTGCGTCTTACTTTTCTTGCCATGTCCGCCTTGATCTTCTGACATATTTTTTTTTCTCTCACTGTCTCTCTCTCTCTCTCTCTCTCTCTCTCTCTCTCTCTCTCTCTCTCTCTCTCTCTCTCTCTCTCTCTCTCTCTCTCTCTCTCTCTCTCTCTCTCTCTCTCTCTCTCTCTCTCTCTCTCTCTCTCTCTCTCTCTCAATGTCTTAATCCTTCTCCCCTTCCTCTCACTCCCCTTCTTTCTTCTTTTTTTTTCTTCCTCCTCTTTCTCCCTTCCGAGAAATACACTTCCTTGGTCTATTTTCGAAGTTTTGGGGAGAAGGGGGGAGGAGGGAAGGAGGAGGAGGAGGAGGAGGAGGAGGAGGAGGAGGAGGAGGGGGGGGAGGGGGAGGGGGAGGGGGAGGAGGAGGAGGAGGAGGAGGAGGAGGAGGAGGAGGAGGAGGAGGAGGAGGAGGAGGAGGAGGGGGAGGGGGGAGGGGGATGGGGGGAGGAGGAAGAGGAGGAGGGGGGATGGGGAGGAGGAGGAAGATGAGGAAGATGAGGAGGGGGGGATGGGGAGGAGGAAGAGGAGGAGGGGGGGATGGGGAGGAGGAAGAGGAGGAGGGGGGGAAGAGGAAGAGGAGGAGGGGGGA
Organism: Penaeus chinensis; assembly: GCF_019202785.1. NCBI lineage: Eukaryota > Metazoa > Arthropoda > Malacostraca > Decapoda > Penaeidae > Penaeus > Penaeus chinensis. Next base: position 21,421,614 of record NC_061848.1, read on the forward strand.
TGAAGAGGAGGAAGAGGAGGAGGGGGGATGGGGAGGAGGAAGAGGAGGAGGGGGGGAAGAGGAAGAGGAGGAGGGGGGATGGGGAGGAGGAAGAGGAGGAGGGGGGATGGAGAGGAGGAAGAGGAGGAGGGGGGGATGGGGAGGAGGAAGAGGAGGAGGGGGGGGGGAGGAGGAAGAGGAGGAGGAGGAGGAGGAGGAGGAGGAGGAGGAGGAGGAGGAGGAGGGATGGGGAGGAGGACGATTAAGGATAACGTTCAGGATAAGGATAAGGATGGTGATGGAGATGAGTAGGACGAGCGAATGGAGAGGAGGCACAGTGGCAGCGTAGGAAGAAGGAACAGAAGGGGAGAGAGAGGAGGATTTGGAAAATGAGATAAGGGTTAGTGCAGGGAAGGGGGAGGAAAGGGAAGAAGACAACGAAGGAGAAAAGGAAGGAAAACACGAAAGAGGAAAAGAAGACGAAGACGAAGACGAAGACGAAGACGAAGACGAAGACGAAGACGAAGACGAAAACGAAGACGAAGGCCTAACCTAACGAAGAAGAAGAAGAAGAAGAAGACGAAAAAGAAGAAGAAGAAGAAGAAGAAGAAGAAGAAGAAGAAGAAGAAGAAGAAGAAGAAGAAGGAAGACGAAGAAATAAAAGACTAAGAAGAAGAAGAAGAAGAAGAAGAAGAAGAAGAAGAAGAAGAAGAAGAAGAAGAAAGACGAAGAAATAGAAGAAAGACGAAGAAAGGGAAGAAAAGGAAAGAAAAGGGAAAGGGAACATTCACAAAACACAACAGCCTTTCAGGGCAGCGCGAGCCTTCCTGTTTCGCGATGAATAAGCAGTTCTCACCAGTTTCCGAACGGAGGGGGGGGGGGGGGGATTGGGTATACATGTGTGGATAGGAAGGAGGGGGGGGGGGTACACGTGTGTGTGTGTGTGTGTGTGTGTGTGTGTGTGTGTGTGTGTGCGCGTGTGTGCGTGTGCGTGTGCTTTAAGTGTGCTTAAGTGCCTTCTCTGGTGCTAATTTTAGGCGGGGTTAGTGGGAGGAAAGGGGGGGAGGGGGGGAGGGGGGAGAACAAGGAGAGCACTCGTGGCTGGCCAGTCAGTCCTGTTTCGTTTGGTTTCTCCGCTATTATTATTCTGTCTTCGTGATTGTTATATAATTCATATAATGATTTCGTCGCTTGATAACTTTATATAATTTATATAATGATTTTATCGCTTGATAACTTTTTTTTTTTTTTCTCTTCGTTGACTGCCTTTATATATATATATATATATATATATATACATATATATATATATATATATATATATATATATTTTTTTTAATTTCGTTGTTGCTGTTTATATCTCTCTCACTATCTTTAACTTATGCTGTGTATACAGATTGCCAAATATCAACAATAGTAATAAAAATGATAATGAAGAGCTGCATTAAAGTAAACAGAATCCAATCGAGTGCCATGTCCAATGACCTAATAACAACAGTACCAAGACAATTAAATAAAGTGAAATAGTTCAGTCGTGTCCACTTCCTCAAATACAGCCTTTGCGTGCCCGTAATTACACTCGGCAGAAAATGAGTGTATTGAACGATAACGGTCTTTAGGGAAAACAGTTAGAATTAGAATGGTTTAATGAGTGAGTGTGTGTGTGTGTGTGTGTGTGTTTGTGTGTGTGTGTGTGTGTGTGTGTGTGTGTGTGTGCGTCGTGCGTGCGTGTGTGTGTGAGAGAGTGCGAGTGGGAGTACATATGTATGTTTGCGTAGGTGTGCGTGCAGAAGGGGAGGGGGGGGGGTGCTTCCGGTAATCGTGTAAGAGCTTCAAGTAATTTTGGAAGTTGCTGACTTGACCCCCGTCAGAAACCTTAAGCTGAATTTGTAAGGTCTCTCTCTCTTTCTCTTCCTCCTTTCTTCCTTTCCTTCCTTCCCCTTGCATGTTTCAGTTCTATTTTAGTACTCGTCAAGATTTCCTGTTTTTTTTAAAATACTATCTTTCGTATCTACGGAATGTGAGTCACTCGATTTAAAGAAAGGAACTGACCACCAGCGAAGTTTCCCGAGAACAAAGGCGCGAACAGGATCACGCGGAAAAGAAATACAATCTAAGGGGTTTAAATGTCATCATGCTAGTTCTTTCTCTCTCCCTCCTTATAAAACAATCCAAAACCCAAATAAAATTAACAATTAAAAAGAAATAAATAGATGGCTAACGAGAAAACCTCCTTGGGCCATTGCAGGACAGTAGCACTCGCTGCCAGTCTTCGGAGGACGACGAGAGGTCATCGTCCTACCTGAGGGCGTTGACGTCCGAGGATGAAGAGCCGACCCGCTACGACCCCGTGCCCTCGGACGTCGTGTCGTGCCAGCCAGCTATCCAGTCCGTCAGGCCCGCGTCGCCAGTCAGTGTGAGTGGAGGGAGGAGGCGGCTGACTGTTGACTGTGGCGTGGGGGAGGGGGAAGGGAGGGGGAGGGGCAGCGAGAGTCCATGGTTGATTTGGGTTGTGTGGGTCGGCAAGTGGAGTGAAGTGGGATTGCGGAAAGGAGGAGGAAGGTTCGCCTCTGGAGTGGAAAGGATGAAAGAAGAGGACGTATGTGTGTGTGTGTGTGTGTGTGGGTTAATTATGTCAAGTTATATTTCATGTTGAAATATTAAGTTTCATAGATTGATTTATTAGTTAAAATGGATTATTACACCTCTTGAAAGTACACTTGCTATCTGTCTTACTCGTGTTCTTACATCTCCTGTTTCCTTCCAGCGCGAGCCATCGCTGGGCTTGAGCGAGCTGCTGAACGCCGGCGAGCCCGTGACGAGCGACCGCGGCTCGTGGGGCATGCGCGAGGCCTCCCACTGCGACTCGTGGCACCGCACTGCGCCCCGCTACAGGTGAGGCCCTCTCGATCCCCTGCTCCTGAAATGTGGTCAAGGGAGGCCGTTTCTGTGTTACTAGGTTAAACGAATAAATAAATGGAAATGTGCGAACTGTTGTTTGGCAAGGGAAAACTAACTCTCGTTTCCGAACCGTCCGCAGCCGCTTCGACGACGAGAGCACAATGCAGAGCAACTGGTATCGCAGCGACGAGGACGACATCATCCTGTCGCCGCGCGCCTCGGAGGCGTTCAAGGACGTGGGTCCCGCCATCGGGTCCGAGGACTACAAGACGCCGCCGGGCCAAGGGGCGGTCAAGATCCTCATGAAGAACATCAACTCCATCAAGAAGAAGATCAAGCGCTACGAGGAGGAATTCGAGTCGGCCTTCGGCTACCGCCCTTCGCACAGTGAGAAGATGAAGCACAAAGAGATCAAGAAGTACATGAGCGAGCTCAGCAAGGCCCGCAAGGAACTCAAACGTGAGTGGCGCGCGCTTTTCCTTCCCGTCTCCCTCTTTCCTGTTGTGTGAAGTAGTTGGTGTGGCCGTCCGCGCCCCTGGCTCTTCAACATGGGCTATAATTTTCCCTTTCCCTTTGCAGAGATGAAGGACGACGTCGCTGGCATGATGTCGGTGCCAACGGTGTTCCCCCTGTCGCTGCTTCGGTGCCAGGAGTCGACCAACCCCAACGCCAGGCCCAAGAACACCTCCGGCACGGCAGACACCATCCGCCAGGTGGAGGACAGACTGCGAGAGAAGAGGACGGCCATGGGACGCCCCATGGAACTCACCAACATGAACAAGACGGAGATGCAGGAGGAGAAGACCGCCCTGCAGAAGGCGCTCCTCTACTATGAGTCGGTTCACGGACGACCCACCACGAGAGAGGACAGAGACCTAGCACGGCCCCTGTACGACAGATACCGCCAAGTCAAGAGGATTGTCATGAGATCGAGTTCGGTGAGTGGCCGGTTGCTGGCCGGCGTGGCGTATTTCTTTGTCAGAATGGTGTCCTTCTGTCTACGCCATGTGATGATACAGTTTCTTATTATATGTTCTTTTTCCACCAGAGAGCCAAGGAGAACATGGTGGAGCTGGCCCCGATCTTGGAGCACGAAGCGATGGACTTCACGCTGGCCTCGCCCCAGCACCGGGGGTCGCTGCAAGGCGACGAAATCGAGAAGATCTCCCTGCCACCTTCCCCGCCCTCCACCCCGCCCGTGTTCGAATCCCCCGTCTTCGAGGCGCCACAGACCACCACCACGACAACGACGACCACGACGATGCCCGGCGACGATCCGAAGGACACCCGGCGGGGCGTGCCCCTCGGGGACCTCCACGCGCTGCCCCTGAGCGAGCTGCGGGAGAGGAAGAAGGAGGCGCGCGACGAGAAGAAGAAGCTCCGGCGAGCACTGCGCGAGTTCGAGGAGAACTTCGAGAGGGACATGGGGAGGAAGGTCCAGAAGGAGGACCGGGGACCCATGGAGCAGACTTACCTGGATTACAAGCACGCAAAAGCGAAGTTGAGGCTGCTGGAGGCACTTTTGTCCAAACACGAGCCTCACAAGGTTTGAGTATTTTTACATTCAACTACCCTAGGATAAGTGCTGATAGAAGAGCTTATTTTTGGGGGAAAGCAGAAGTTTGTAATGTGCTTACATTATATTAAAGCAGTAAATGTTTACTGTAAGTGGATTAGGACGAAGTAGGCTCAGCTGTATTTGGCGTCGCTCGATGAGAAAGGATCGTCGAGTGATGCAACTCGTTTACAGATTGTCTATTTTGCTGTACTAGCAGAAGAGCGAGGTTTATGGAGGACACAAGGGAAGGACGTCCCAGTCCATGTTCCGTGCTCTGTTCGACAGGCACTGATTATGCATGAACTGTGATACAGATAGTTGTCAAAGTTCCCAATATGGTTTAAAGATTAATTAAGGTAGAACATCCCTTGTTTTGAATCTTCATTACTAACAGTAGGTTTAATAGTGTCTCCCATTTCTTTTGTCTAAATCTGCACTTTTGAAATTATTTTTTTCGTTATTCAGATTGTAGGACATACGAGATTGGGATACTTATTTAGTTGGAAGATGTGGATAGCATCTTGCATATACCATCTTTATTATTATGATTATTGTTATTACAACTATTATTATTACTTTTTTTCTTATTTTTTTGTACCACAGAATTTCTAATGCATTGAAGCTTCCAAATATGCTTTC